>NC_079457.1:9700737-9921161 GCF_903798145.1 Danio aesculapii | reverse complement strand
TTTGTGCTGTGTGTTTCTTCAGTTGTTTGTGTTGTGACCAATTTGCTGTGTGTTTCTTCAGTTGTTTGTGTTGTGACTAGTTTGCTGTGCGTTTCTTCAGTTGTTTGTGTTGTGACCAATTTGCTGTGTGTTTCTTCAGTTGCACTGATGCACTGTTTTTGTACTAATACCTGAGGACACATGTGTGCCCGCCAATGTGGTCTACTCTAGTGAACAGAACCTGCATAGGCTGTCAATAACAAGTAATAAAGTTGTAAATAACGTTCAGTTTGCTGCACAGCATGATCGTTTGGCAGCCGCACGGGAAGTATGATATGGCATGTGTGTATTTTTTTCCTTGAAGTGACGGCAGCCATGACATAAGCGCAATCGGCAGTGAAAGTGAAACCAAAAGTCTGAACATCATTTAAATGGTCATATAACATTTTAGAGTTATGATTACGACAAGCATTTGATATGTTTTTGTCTTTCAAAGCGAACACAGAGCGTGATGAATGTTTACGGGGTCAGTACAACTACTTTAGCTTATATAATGTTGAACATAATGCAAGAGAGTCTGATAATGACAAATGTCTGATTTTACCAGTCAAAAATGGTCTAATAATGTTGTAAATGACAAGCACATGTATCAAACATAATAATTCAAATGTTTTGTGTGTTGTGACCTTGCTCAATGATTGCGCAAATGGGTTGTGGTTTCAAAGTGTCGGATTGCAATTAGTTTTATTTCACATGACTTTTTAGGGCTCAACACTATTACCATTTTTTTTTCTCTCTGGCCACACTAAACTAATTATTTCCTTGCTACAAATGTTAAATGATGGGTCAAAACAAGCTAAATATTAATTTTATCCCACAAAAATGTTCTTATAGTAATTGACATTTTGAAAAAATTATTCTCATGTATCTAAAACTATACAAAGTAGTCTGTCCAGGCTAAAGATCCCAGATCACCGGTTAACTATAGATAAATAGAGAGTTAATCTTCTATTATTGTAAAGCATGATAATTAAATTATTAACAATAATAACTGTAAGCAAAAGAAAGTCGTTAAAAACATTCCCTGTGCATAATAAAAGAATAATCGGGCATAATAATATAAATATTAATAATCTGTTCAAGGAATGGTTAAAGTGAAAGTGGCAACCGCTGCTGTTTACAAAAAATCTTGAGCCCTTGAAAGTAGCAGGACTGTACATGCATGAGCACCATTTTTTTTCAGTCTATTTATAAAAGAAATGATCACACCAGTTGCGTTTGCAGGTACGGTTGCATCGCGCAAGTAAAACGTGACACGGGAGCTTTTAAGCACTCGCGCGCATCACATAAGCTGTTCAATGAGTGAGGATCGCCTGTGTCTCACCATGCGTCTGATCATCCTCTCATTCGGTATTCACCTGCTTTCTTTCTTTTGCCCGCGTGAACACTTATCAGTCATGCTGCTTCTCGATTCAAGATCGCATTTGCACACATCATTGACAAACTATCTTAAACTAAAATTCTAATCTTTAGGGACGAGGCAGCTCTGGCAATTGAAAAATTATTTTCAACCAGCCAAAGTGGCTAGTGGAGGTGTCTGTCTAACCCGCTACAGCTGAAATCTACTCGCATTTGGCAGGTTGGCAGATGTTAATGTCAAGCCCTGGTTGTATTCTGATGTCATCAATTTACTTTGAATTAAAAAACAGGACATTTTTAAAGTCATTTAAAGTCCACCATTCCATGCCTATACAAAATTTAGCATTTTAACCAACAGCAGACCTACACATAAGCCTAATATAATTGTTGTTGTTTTACACTATATAATTGAGAATTAACAATAATAATAGCCTACTCATATTAACCTTTATTTTACATCTACAAAATCATGGGAAAATCATGATCTTGACTTTAAACAAAAACAAACAATAAATTTGTGATTCTCATTTTAGCCAGAATCGTGGCCAGGGGCTAGTAATATTGACCTTAAAATGAAAAAATAAAAACTGCTTTTATTCTAAAAACTGCTTTTATTCTAGCCAAAATAAAACAAATAAGACTTTCTCCAGAAGAAAAGAAATAGGAACATAATAGGAAAATAAGACAACAGGAAATAGGACATATAGTTTAAAAATTGCTTGTTGTGTTGAGCATCATTTGGGAAATATTTGAAAAGTTGTCAACTATATATATTGTTGATGTCAACTATATATGCTAAAAGTTATTTCAATACATATATGCAGTTGAAGTCAGAATTTTTAGCCCCCATGTTTATTTTTTTCCCCAATTTCTGATTAACGGTGAGAAGATTTTTTTCAACACATTTCTAAACATAATAGTTTAAATAACTCATTTCTAATAATTTATATTAACGTTGCCATGATGACAGTAAATATTATTATACTAGAAATTTTAAAGGCTTAACTAGGTTAATTAGGTTAACTAGGCAGGTTAGGGTAATTAGGCAAGTTATTGTATATCGATGGTTTGTTCTGTAGACTATCGAGAAAAAATATATATCTTAAAGGGGCTAATAATTTTGACCTTTATGTTTTTTTTTTTTTTTTTATATAAACTGCTTTTATTCTAGCCTAAATAAAACAAATAAGACTCTTTCAAGAAGAAAAAATATTATCAGACATACTATGAAAATTTCCTTGCTCTGTTAAACATAATTTGGGAAATATTTTAAAAAGAAAAAAAATCAAAAGGGGGCTAATAATTTTGACTTCAGCTGTATATATTCTTAAATCAAGCCCATCTAATACCCATATAACCCTGGTGGCATATCAGCTACTCAATAAGATCGCAGACAAATTGATTCTACAAGCCTTTGCTTAGTAAATAAGCTCAAATGATTCAATCACACTATCATTGTTTGCTCAGTTCTCCACAACCTGCACACACACCAACCTGAGTACAAATTCACAAAACTAGTCAGCCCGAGGAAGCACTTGGGCGACTGCTGACCGGGTTGATGCCATGACAACAGCTGTCTGAAGGTGCCGCACATCCGCATCGAAATAAGAGCCCTCGTGCCCTGTGAAGTGTTTAGCATCTCTCTGGGCAGCTCGCTCACTACGTGACTCTGGTTATAAGTGGACGTTCAAAGAGAATGAAAAGAGCTTGTTCACTTTTTTGCAAGCGTAATGACTCGCGCTGTTCAGAAATAAAAAGTCTGTTGTCTGAGTGCTGCTGGCATGCCGGTCATCAGATCAGAATGCTTGACCAGTGGGTAGAGGATTGTTTTTAACAGCCCAGTGAGTTGCATCTTACTCAGACGTGACTTGTTTGTGCTTAAAAACCTTAAGCTAAGCTAATAAAACAGGGTATTCATTCACACACTGCTTTGCAGCAGGTTGGTTAAGCCTCCATTCAAAGTGTTGACAAATCGGATTAATCCAAAGGGCATGACAAAAATATAAACTGGGTTATTGTCAGGGATGTGGTGTTCACTCAATGAATGGAGGACGCTTTCGTTTTTAAGAGCCTCTCAGTCTTTTTAGAGCTCATCGTGTGCTTTTGTCAAGGGAAGAAGAGTCAAATTAAAAAACATTTGAAAGCTGTATTCGTAAAAGTCACACAATTAAAAGTGCAATTAGATCAATTCCCTCAATCAGTCCTCAGAAGCTTTGATTTGGAGAAATCAGCCATTTTTCCCATCGTCGAATGCTCAGCTTTGGGTTTAAAAGGTGCATATTATGAAATTCTGAACAGGCATAGTTTAATAATAAGAGTTCAGTACATGGAAATGATATACTGCAAGCCTCAAACACATTGGGCTCTATTTTAATGATCTAGGTACAAAGTCTAAACCGGAAAAATACACTTTGCACTCTGGCGCATGGTCTAACAGGGTTGTGCTTATTCTCTTAATGAGTTATGGGTGTGTTTTGAGCAAAATGTTCTTTAAACCAATCAGAGTCTCATGTCCCATGGTGCATTTGCTATTTAAATAGCAGAATTTATAAGTGTAAAAACTTAACTCTTCACTAGAGAAAACAGTTAAACAGAGCATCTGCAGCGTGAGGATAAAGGATGAGCGTCCTCCATTCGGCCTCTTTACTTTCTCTTTACTTTACGTTTACTCTTTACTCCTTCACTTTCCTGGATAAGGAATCGGTGTTGTATGCACTACACTGAAGACATCCATTAACCTACATATTTAATTTTGTTTGTTAAGCACAAATATTGGTTTCAAAACTATTTGAAAATTCAGTTCTAATTTCCAGCAAACTAATAAAATAATAATAAGCTATGGTTAAAAAATGTCTAAACACACTTAATTCCTATTCCTATGCTCCATATAGTAACACGGATGTCTCCAAAACCTGGCAGGTGGACAGATCTAAACTTGTTTTTAAAAAACAAATATAAACACATAATAAATAATACTGCTAATAATTTTTGTAACATATTAATCCTTTATTTTTGTTCATATGTAAAGATATTTGTGTATTGCTGCACATCCTGTGTGTATTAAGCAATGTGTAAGTGTTTGGACCTGCATAGGCGGATGACTAACACGCTCTGTGCTGGACTGTAGACCAGCTTTTACTTGGTCAATAGCGCAGTCTATTTCAGCTTCTAGCAATGCTTGAAAGCAACAAGTCAACAATGCGCCTTAACACATCTGTGCTAAGTCTGCAAAGTGGTGCAAATCAGTGAAATAAATGACCAAACTATCAAATAATGCCTGCCATGAGTATAACCGCATTCACCATAGGGAGGTGCTGTAATCACTCTCGTAGGATAATTTTGCTTTCAGCATCCAATAAATAAAGTTATCTAACATGTACACCCGATAGCTCCGCCCCTTCCGCTACGTGAGCAAAGCTGCGGTCGTTGAGTGCGTGAAGTGTCCAACATTACACACTTCATTTTACCGGCTGAGTGAGTGCATCATCCGGGTAATTAAAGTGCACTTATTGATTTTAGAGTTTTCAGTGTGAACGCACTACTTACACTATTTATACTAAAAAACTATCATCTCAAAAACATTGCAAGAATTAGATGCTTTGTTTCCAGTGAAGACTTAGAGAAACTTGTTCATGCTTTTATCAGCAGCAGGGTGGATTACTGTAACGGCCTCCTTACTGGCCTTCCCAAAAAGACAGTCAGACAGTTGCAGCTCATCCAGAACGCTGCGGCCAGAATTCTGACCAGAACCAGGAAATCAGAGCATATCACACCTGTCCTCAGGTCTTTACACTGGCTCCCAGTCACATTTAGAATAGATTTTAAAGTATTATTACTGGTCTATAAATCACTAAATGGCCTAGGAGCTCAATACATTATAGATATGCTCACTGAATACAAACCTAACAGATCACTCAGATCTTTAGGATCAAATAGATTAGAAATCCCAAGAGTTCAGTCAAAGCAGGGTGAATCGGCTTTCAGCTACTACGCCCCTCGTTGCTGGAATCAGCTTCCAGAAATGATCAGATGTGCTCCAACATTAGGCACATTCAAATCAAGACTGAAAACACATCTGTTTAGCTGTGCCTTTACTGAATGAGCACTGTGCTACGTCCGACAGATCGAACTACTATGTTTTTCTCTTCTTTTTCATTCTTTTATAACACATTTTATCAGCTTTTATTTTATTTTATTTTTATTCTTACCATTTTTATGTTTGTTTTTATTTCTCTTATAATTGTTTCTTTTATTCCTGTTTATGTAAAGCACTTTGAATTGCCACTGTGTATGAAATGTGCTATATAAATAAACTTGCCTTGCCTTGCCTTGCCTTGCCTTGCCTTGCCTTGCCTTGCCTTGCCTAAAAAAAGGCGTAGAATAGTGCATAAGTATGCGATTTGGGACGCAGCTATAGTGTCTCTCTGCTCATACTATCAGAGCTTATTAATATTCATGAGCATTCCAAATATGGTCAAACCGAACTTCTGATTCTAGGGGTATTGTCAGGGGTAATAACCATTACTGAAAAATTGTTGAACTTATCTAAGTCACATGCCTTCTATGAAGATATCACAGAACAATTTAAGTTATTAAATCAATGCACTATGTACAGGTGTGGCACATTATTATATTGAATTAGCTCAATAAATGGAGTACAGCTTTAGTCAATTTAACACTCATAATGTGCTTTTGTTATGAAAAGAAGTGCAAAGATTACATTAGAAAAGGTCTCACAATTAAAGGTTGGAATAAATCTTTTATTCACTGCTTTTAGAAGCATTGAGGTGAAATGAGTGCTTTCATATAATTCAGTGTTCAGAGAGTTGTAGAATTTACATTTCAAATGGATGCATCTATCGTGATTTTTTTTTTTTTTTTTTTGGCAAGAAGTCTGACTGGAATAGTTGTTGAATGTTGGTGCATTAATAGTAAATATTAAAAGGCCAGCATGTCCACTGAATAATTTTTACACAGCTGAAAACACCTGTTTTCTGTGACACTTTTTACTAATTGTTTTGTAAGATTCTGGTATTCTGTTTAAAGTACCAATTAAAGGCTTGACTATGTTAATTAGATTAACTAGGCATTCTCATTTAAATAAGCAGGTTATATATTCATTCATTCAATCATTTTCATTTCTCCCCTTTTTAATCAGGGGTCGCCACTGCGGAATGAACCACCAACTAATCCAGCATATGTTTTACGCAGTGGATGCCCTTCCAGCCGCAACCCAACACTGAGAAACACCCATACACACTCATTCACACACATACACTACGGCCAATTTTGTTTATTCAATTCACCTATAGTGCATGTCTTTAGACTGTGGGGGAAACCGGAGCACCCGGAGGAAACCCAGGCCAACACGGGGAGAACATGCAAACTCCACACAGAAATGCCAACTTTTTTTTTATTCCAGCTAAACTAAAATAAATGTATTTCTCCAAAAGTAAAATATAATAGGAAATACACTACCTGACAAAAGTCTCGTCGCCTATTTACGTTTTAGGAACAATGAATAGTAATTTGACTTCTAGTTGATAATTTTGTATCAGAAGTGGCTTATATGAAAGGCATTATGTGAGAATTTTGAATTCATGCAGGTTCCAAAAGGTCTTCTGCAGTATTTGTGATAATTGGGATCCAGTTCAACAGATGATTCACTAGATACATCTACCTTCTGCTACTTTTCCAAATGATCAACTGAAAGTCAAGTTATTATTTGTTGCTCTTAATACTGGAATCGACGACAAGACTTTTTCAGGTAGTGTACTATGGAAAAATTGCTGTTCTCTGCTAAACATCACTTGAAATATAAGTAAAATAAATAAATAAACAAAAAATTCACAGAATGGCTGAAATGTTTATGTATGTATGTGTGTGAATGTGTTATATTTAATTATTTATTTTTATGAGTGTCTGGCTAATAGCATGTTTGAAAAGTGCTTCAGTCGTGCAGAAAAGCACTTGGTGGCTCCTGAGGAGAATTGTCTTGTATTTTGCACGATTTGTTGATGAAGCATGTCAAAACTTCATCAAAAGAAGCTTCACTTAGCATAAATTGTACACATAATTGTCTGAATGCAATCAAGCTGCAACAAATCTGATACACAGCAGGAAAAAAAGGTTTTTTTTCTTCTTTTATAACCAACATTCTATTCTCTTTGGCCTGTTTGCACACATTAAAATTAAACAATTTAAAAAAAAAATTAATCCTGATAAAATTTATCCTGAATTAGTCACTCTTTAAACTTTTTTCTCCAATTTAACGAAAAGACATTAGTTTCAACACATTTCTAAACATAATAGTTTTAATAACTCATTTCTAATAACAGATTTCTTTTATCTTTGCCATGATGACAGTAAATAATATTTTGTGATGTTTTATAAACAAATTTCGGGAGGAGCACGCGCAGAAATTTCAGTATCAAATACGTCATTGACAATTATTCTATTATCCAATCAGTTCTAGACCAAACCCCTATATATACACCAAAGCTGTCTTACCTGCAGCATCTTACGACTTTAGCATCCCTCCACCACCCCGTCACCTCACCTCTTAAGCATTACAATCCCGGGCGGAGCGTTCTGGGGCCGGGCTAGATACTTCGCTCGAATCCCGATTCCTCTCTGTTTCCTGATAAAGGGAATAACTCGAGTTGGGGTGTCTTCCCCGAGCTCAGAGCCCTCTGCCAGGACAGCACGCCAAATACGCTTTATTCTGAAACTATTGCAAGTGTGAACTCGTGAAACTAGATATTTGTCAAGATACTAGTATTCAGCTTAAAGTGACATTTAAAGGGCACCTATTTTACCCATTTTTCAACACTTCAGATATGTCTTTTGTGTCTCCAGAATGTATCTGTAAAGTTTCAGCTCAACACCCATCAGACTATTTATTGTACCTATCTGTATACTGGAAGTTTCAGCTCTGAGCACATTGTAGCTGTTTTTGTTGCCTGTGCCTTTAATGCAAATGAGCTAGCTCTCCCCGCCCCCCATTCCCATGTACCTGTCAGAGTGTGCATCCATTATCTGCTGTGTCAGATAAACAGCACAGTGACAGACATGTAGGAAGCAGATCTCATGTAACATTTCTGTGTTGGACTCATCGTTGCAGAAAGGCTTGAATTAACACCATAGCATTGGGAAAGTCCTTACTGTAGTATTTCTCAGAAATGCTGAAAATCCCAGTATACAGGCAGGTATAATAAATAGTTTTTACTATTTTATACTAGTTTATACAATTAGTTTAGTTTATAGTCTATACTATTTATAGTATAATAAATAGTTTAACTTTGCACTGTTTACCCACACAAATGTGACAGGATACACATTAATATCCACTGCTGTATGGATGTCCATTGTGTTAATGTGCAAATAAACGTGATTTAACGTCCACAAACTGGGATTGAAGCATCTTACATGCGGTTATGGTGATGAATTACAGTGATTTTACTGTCTTTAACTTACTTTATTACAAACATGCACTGTTTTAAACACATTTTAAACTTATAAAACTCACTCTTGATCACATTTGATGATGATTGATGATCACAGAGAGCTGAACAGATCTTTTAATCCTAGTTGCTTTTGTGCATGTCCTGTCTTGTGGAGATGATTATACACGTTACTATGGAGGCATGTTAATATGCGACAATCAATTTGGTAGGTGGGGAAAACCACGCTCCTACTTCACGTTGTGGTCGGCCTCAAAATAAGAGGGATTTGGGTCCTATTTTAACATTAGGAAATAAAAAAAAAAAAGAGACTACTCTTGATATCGCCCCAATATGACTGTGGACACATTATACCTACACACAGTTCTGTCCAAACAGCTTAAAATGGTGATTTTCATCATAGGTGCCCTTTAAAGGCTTAACTAAGGTAATTAGGAAAGTCATTGTGTAACAATGGTTTGTTCTGTAGACAATCGAAACTAAATATTGTGAAATATAAGAGGACTAATAATATTGACCCTTAAAATGTTTTTTTTAAATAATTAAAACCTGTTTTTAAACACTGTGAAAAATGCCTTGCTCTATTAAACAGCATTTGGGAAATATTTCAAAAAGAAAAATGAAATCACAGGAGGGCTAGTAATTTTGATTTCAACTATACATAACACATATTACGGCTTTTGTATGATTTAGAAGAGTCAAAAACTTACTGCTGTTTTTAAATAACTAAATGCCTCACAGCAAGAAGGTCACTGGTTCAAGCCTCGGCTGGGTCAGTTGGCATTTCTGTGTGAAGTTTGCATGTTCTCCCCGTGTTGGCGTGGGTTTCCTCCGGGTGCTCTGGTTTCCCCCATAAGTCCAAAGACATGTGCTATAGGTGAATTGGGTAAGCTAAACTGTCTGTAGTGTATGTGTGTGAACGGAAGTATATGGGTGTTTCCCAGTGATGGGTTGTGGCTGGAAGGGCATCAGCTGTGTAAAACAAATGCTGGATAAGTTTTAGATTAATAAAGGGATTAAGCCCGAAAGAAAATGAATGAATGATAAATAAATGTAATGAATAAATAACGATAAAGAACCTGCTAGCTGCAGTTCCCTGAATAACCACTGGTGTCGCAAAAACATTTCTTCATTTCAAATAAAACATTCATTCATTCATTTTCTTTCGGCTTAGTGCCTTTATTCATCAGGGGTCGTCACAGCGGAATGAACCGCCAACTTATTCAGCATATGTTTTACACTGCGCATACCCTTCCAGCTGCAATCCAGTACTGGAAAAAAACAATACACATTCATTCACTACGGCCAATTTAGTTTATTCAATTCACCTATGCCACATGTCTTTGGACTGTGGGGAAAATCGGAGCACCTGGAGGAAACCCCCGCCAACAAGGGGAGAACATGCAAACTCCACACAGAAACACCAACTGACCCACCTGGGACTCAAACCAGTGACCTTCTTGCTGTGAGGCAACTGTACTAACCACTGAGCCACCGTGTCATCCCCACATAAGTCACCTTATATATTTTTTTTTTTCAAGCAGGAATCAATTTCAGACTTTCTTCCTGCTTGACTGTTGTAACCAAAGTCCCTGACCAAATTCAGAAACCAAACCAGAATGAGTTTTGCCGTTTGCTCCTCAAACTTGACAACTAAAATGGTGTCTAATTGATTTTGAACACCGATCACAGTTTTCTAGCTTCAGTTTGCCCCGGTGCTTTTCTGTAAAGCACGTCTCTCTGATATCATTATTTTCAGATCTGACAAGCTTTTGAGGAGGGCATGTTCAAAGACAGACAGACCTGATTTGTTTTTTTTCTTTTAGAAAGTGACCGTTGAGTGACCCTGTATCTTTGAAGCCATTTTGCTGACTGAGCTGTTGTTAAAACACAAACTCCAGCCGTTCATATCCTGCTGACACACAGCATGCAGAACAATATTTGTTTCCGCATAAAAGGTAATGAGATCACTGATGTAAATATACAGTATGTAAAAAATCCTCTGTAAATGATTGACACATAAAATAACAAATGAGTGGCATGAACTGTTAGTCGGACAATTAGGTTTCACTTGTTAACATTTAATTAATTGTATTATATGGCTCAGTGGTTAGCACTGTCGCCTTACAGCTAGAAGATCGCTGGTTCGAGTCCCAGCTGAACCCGTTTTAATTTCTGTGTGGAGTTTACATGTTCTGGGATGGTACCTTTTCAAAAGGTGACAGTATTAATACCTCAAGGGTACTTATTAATACCTAAAAAGTACAAAAGTGTTCCTCTTGAAATTTTTAGGTGTTAATATATACTTTTGAGGTACCAGTATGAACCCTTTAAGTACAAAAGTTTGAAAAGGTACCATCTAGGGCTGTGCAATTAATCGAAAATTCGGTTTCGATTTTGGCTTCTAACGATTATAAAAAAAAAATATTAATGGAGATAAACGATTATTGCATCATATACCGCTCCCATTCCAGTTGTACACATTTGTTGCTCTGCAAAGCTCAGTTTCACGTGAACATTACTTAAAGCATGTACTGTAATGTAACTTTTGCAGCACAGGATGCACGTCATTCATTGATGTACATTCAAATCATTCATGTTTTTAAAAGCGCGAATGAGACCGCAAGCTGTTGTGTGTGTGCGTGTGCGCTCATCCTCAGAGACGAGCAGAGCATACACATCTAAAGTCAACTTAATGTTGGCACTTTAATGGTCAAATGTTAAAACCCGATGTTTAGTGATTATTCAAATGAACCCCCATTTGTGTAATAAACGAGTTGAATATCAAAAAACATATGAGAGAGAAACCATTAAACAGAACCGTACTGCTCTTAAAGTGACAGCGCACAATATTCCTGCTGCCGACTTTTGTAGCTATAATTTAAGTTTTTTTTCTTACAGTGAAGATGCTTAAAGCACAGTTTGTTTCATATTTTTATTCTGTTGTATTTATTTTGCTTTCCTTATTTACAGGGAGAAAAATAACTGGATTTATAGTTATGTATTATTAGCCCTCTTGAATTATTAGCGATCCTTTCCCCCCCAATTTCTGTTTAATGCAAAGAAGTTTTTTTTCAACCCGTTTCTAAACATAATAACTCATTTCTAATAACTGATTTATTTTATTTTTGCTATGATGACAGCACATAATATTTTACTAGATATTTTTCAAAATACAAGCATTCAGATTAAAGTGTGATTTAAAAGCTTAATTAGGGAAATTAGGCAAGTGATTGTATAACAGTAGTTTCTTCTGCAGACAATCAAAAAATATATTGCTTAAGGGCTAATAAAATTGACCTTAAAATAGGTTTCAAAATATTTAAACCTGCTTTCATTCTAGCCAAAATAAAACAATTAAGCCTTTCTCCAGAAGAAAAAATATAATAGGAAACACTGTGAAAATTCCTTGCTCTATTAAACATAATTTGGGAAATATTTATTAAAGATAAATGAATAAATTCACATGAGGGTGAATCATTTTGACTTCAACTGTAATCGTTTTGAATAATCGTGATTATAATTATGATCAAAATAATCGTGATTATGATTTTTCCCATAATCGAGCAGCCCTAATACCACCCCAGTGACAGCTCGCGTACCTTTATTTCTGAGAGTGTAGTACTAGGTTGCGACTGGAAGGGCATCTGCTGATAAATAGGGGACTAAGCCGAAGAAAAATGAATGAATGGTTATTGTTAATTTGAACATTTTCTAATGCATTATTCAAATCAAAAAAGTTGTATTTGTTATTTCTAAGTGAATGGTTTAACAAGGAATAGTTTTCAATTTTGTTTTTATTGATTTTAATCTTATTACAAAACCCTGTGAAAAGTACAGGTTATTACATTGTATAATATTTCAGAATGTACTTTCCCAGCCCAACATTTATTAGAGAGAAAAAAACATTTAAAATAAGTTATAAAATATAATGCTGTATGTAAAAGTAAATACATTTAAATTCACCAATGTGTATCATTCATTCATTTTCCTTCACTTAGTCCCTTTTTTATCAGGGGTCACCACAGCAGAATGAACCACTAACTATTCAGGCATATGTTTTACACTGCACATGCCCCTCCAGATGCAACACAGTACCGGGAAACACCAATACGCACTCACATTTGTGACGCAAAGTTATGAAGTCACAAAGTTTGGTCCAGTGTTAAGTCAATGGGACCTTTCCGAATTTTACGGGTCAGTTTTGGGAAAACTGTAGGTCGGATCAGTTGGAAGAGATATAGCTACTTAATTCAGTATTGTTTGGAAGTTTGGGGTTAGTTTGGTGGTTATAGTATGAACGGTCTAGGAGAAGATGTGTTCTTAAAATTGTCTAAGAAGAAGAAGACGGAAAAAGAATAATAAGTTTATGTAGTATAACTGTAGTATAACAGTACGGTGGTTTGAGAAATAATAATAATAATAATAATAATAATAATAAATATTCAATTCAAGTTTATTTGTATAGCGCTTTTTATAATAATTATTGTTTCATAGCAGCTTTGGTGCACAATATTGCAGTAATCAAATTAAGTTAAAGTTACAATCAAATATTGTAAATATTTATAACTTATAAGTTATTATGTACAGACATAGTTAAGCTGCAATTTGATAGCATATAAGATGCAAAGAAGATGATTATGATGCTAAGAATCAAGGACTTCCAGGACAAAACATACAAAGAGATGATGCCAACCATCGAGGACTTAGAGGACAACACATACACTTAATACACAAATACACTACATTAAGCATGTACACATAGATATCACCCTATGTGAACATGCTTAATGTAGTGTATTTGTGTATTAAGTGTATGTGTTGTCCTCGAAGCCTTCGATGGTTGGCATCATCTCTTTGTATGTTTTGTCCTGGAAGTCCTTGATTCTTAGATTCATCTCTTCGTATGTGCTGTCCTGAAGTAATAATAATAATAATAATAATAATAATAATAATAATAATAATAATAATAATAATAATAATAATAATAATAAAGGCATGGAAAATTGGAAATAACTGGTTAAATTGACAGCTCTGATTTATTTTCAGCTTACACCCATTAAAATTCCAGATAAACATAAAAGATATTTGAGAATTAATTGGGATTCCATGCTCGCCTTTCACTCACTGCTGTGTGTGTGTGTGCGTGTGTGTTCTCTGTGTTCCACTTAAACCCAAGGGTGAGTTCATTAAAGAGAACTGTGCTTTTTGCATCTCTCAGACCTCCTTTATCCCTTCGCTTTAATGTCTGGCAAGAGATGACTGTGTAAGAAATGGCCTTTCTGTTTAGAGCTGATTTGTGGGTTATTTTTCCCATGTTTGAACCCATTCTCCAGCTTAATATTCTGAGACAACCATACATAAAGCATTTATTGGTTGATTTCCTGGAAAGTGTAAACGCTGTAGTATCAGAACACTGCTGGGTTTGTTTGAGCTTCACATTCACAGGCCCAATCCCATTTCTACCGCTTAACTCTTCCTGGAGGCATAGGGGTAAAGGGAAGGACTTTAAAAAATGTGGTTAAAAGTCCTACACAATGGTAAGAGTTTGATTGCAGCGTTTATTTGTCTGTACTGCACAGCAATAATGTGACTAAAAAAGGAATTCTCTATATGTCCTTATTCGCTTTGTGTTCACGACGACTATGAATTTCAGCATATCTGAAGTGCTATTCCACCGTATGGTTATGAGCCGGTTAATGTGTGTAGTGGCAGTTGTAGCAGCCTTTGCTTTTGGACATGGCGGCCTTTGAACTTCGGTGAAAAGAAAGCGGTTATGTCAGTGACACGCAACACTGAAGCCAGCCTGGGTTGCCAGGGGTGTGTAAAGTAGGGCTGGGTGATATGGCAAAAATACAATCTCGAAAATTATTTTTTACACTCACTGGCCACTTTATTAGGTTTACCTGTCCAACTGCTCGTTAACACAAATTTCTAATCAGCCAGTCACATGGCAGCAACTGCGGCTGGTCTGAATATTTCAGAAACTGCTGATCTACTGGGATTTTCATGCACAATCATCTCTGGAGTTTACAGAGAATGGTCTGAAAAAGAGATAATATCCAGTGAGCGGCAGTTCTGTTGGCACAAAGGCCTTGTTGATGGCAGAGGTCAAGGAAGAATGGCCAGACTGGTTCCAGCTGATAGAAAGGCAACAGTAACTCAAATAACCAAAGCAAAATGAAGTATGCAGAAGAGCATTTCTAAACACACAACACGTCAAACCTTGAGGTGGATGGGCTACAGCAGCAGACCACACCATTGTTGGCATCAACAACATGAAAGCATGGAACCATCCTGCCTTGTATCAACGGTTCAGGCTGGTGGTGGTGGTGTAATGGGGTGGAGGATGTTTTCTTGGCAAACTTTGGGCCTATTAGTACCAATTGACCATCGTGTCAACGCTACAGCCTACCTGAGTATTGTTGCCAATCATGTCCATTCCTTTAAAACCACAGTGTATCCATCTTGTGATAGCTAGTTTTAGCAGGATAACACACCATGTCATAAAGAGCAAATCATCTCAGACTGGTTTCATGAACACGACAATGAGTTCACTGTACTCAAATGGCCTCCACAGCCACCAAATCTCAATCCAATAGAGCACCTTTGGGATGTGGTGGAACGGGAGATTCGCATCATGGATGTGCAGTCGACAAATCTTTAGCAACTGCGTGATGCTATCATGTCAATAAGGACCAAAATCTCTGAAGAATATTTCCAGTACCTTGTTGAATCTGTGTCATGAAGGATTAAGGCAGTTCTGAAGGCAAAAGTTGGCCGGTGAGTGTATATTTAACGATAATGATATATATTTTTATATTAGTTGTTAATGTTTCCACTTTTGATATTGGTCACAAGGTCAAAAGACAGGCAGCATACTGTACAGGAATAAACAATAAAACAAGGCAAGGGTCTAACACGGCAAAACAAAGCAAAGGAAAATGTGTTGTAATGTCAACAATCAGTATAACAAGACTCGGCAATGAGTGTTAAAGTGAGCTGTATATACAGTTCAAGTCAGAATTATTAGCCCCCCTTTGAATTTTTTTCTTTTTTTCTAGAAATGAGTTATTAAAACTATTATGTTTAGAAATGTGTTGAAAAATATCTTCTCTCCGTTAAACAGAAATTGTGAAGAAAAAAAATAAACGGGGGGGCAAATAATTAAGGGGGGGGGCAAATAAAGACTTCAACTGTATTTGTAATCAGTCCATGAGCATCATCAGCTGTGGGAGTGTAACCAATGGAAACTAGGAGCAGGTGTGTGTGTTTGTGTTGCATGACTGGAACTCATAGTCCATATACCAGCAGATTTGTAGTCGGTTAGTGATCTGCACAGGCTGGATCGCTGGTGACCGTGACAATACTATAGTAATTTATAGTAAATACTATAGTGTTTTTTAACCATGCTGACACTGACACCTCCAATAGCAATAGAGATGTTGCACAATCAGCTAAAATGTTGCTAGAATTGGTTTTTATTTATGGGTGGTATATATTGCATCACTAAAAATGACAGAGGTCATGTCCATGTGTTGTGCGATAAGTCGATATATTGATTATTTTGGCGGGCCTACTGATGCCATGTCAGTGTTCAATAATAATATAATATCTTTCAAATAATAATTATATCAAATAATATCTATCTTCTTTAAGAAACAATGTTAACTTGTAAATACCCCCAAAATGCACAGTCACACAGCTTGACACTTCCAATTATTCAGCATTAACACTACGACATTCTGTCCTGACATTATGGGTGTCCCTTGCATATATGTGCATATGAATGCATTAAAGTCATGATGTGCAATTTAGATAATTATTTTAAAACCCGTCCATATCCATGGTATGAATAACAATGATGGAAGTCATTACTAGAGGCTAATTCCCATCCCAGTGGCTGAAAGCAGGCTCAGTAACACAGATCATCACCTGTCGACTGGACAGAGCTTTAATACCACCAGAGCCGATGATTGATGTCTGTGATCTCTCTAGTAATGTGTGTGCGTGTGCGTGTGTGTGTGCGTGCGTGTGTGCGTGTGTATATGTATATATGTATAAGTCATTTTCCAGCCAGTCACTCTTAGGAAACAATGCATCAATACACTATATATACAGTGGGGGAAAATAAGTATTCAGGGTTCAATGCTAAGGATTTTTTTCCCATAGGCCCGTGGTTCAGATTTTTACTTGCCCTGCCAAAATTTTCTATGGCCCCACCAAAAAAAGAAGTTAATAGCTATTTCTTAGCCTCATAATTTAAATAATGTGTCAAAAGCCAAACATAATATTCATTCATTTATTTTCTTTTCGGCTTAGTCCCTTTATTAATCTGGGGTCGCCACAGCAGAATGAACCACCAACTTATCCAGCATATGTTTTAAGTAGCGTATGCCCTTCCAGCTGCAACCCATCACTGGGAAACACCCATACACACTCAATCACACACATACACTACGGAAAATTTAGCTTACCCAGTCACCTATCGCGCATGTGTTTGGGTGTGGGGAAAACCGGAGCACCCGGAGGAAACCCACAAGAACAAGGGGAGAACATGCAAACTTCACACAGAAATGCCAACTGAACCAGCGACCTTCTTGCTGTGAGGCGATCGTGCTCCCCACTGCGCTACCCATAATTGTATACATATACTTTTTATTATGCATAACCTTTCTATAAATACAACTGACAATTGATGTAACTAAACTTGAAAATGTTTTATATATATATATATATATATATATATATATATGTATGTATATATATATATGTATATATATATATATATGTATATATATATATATATATATATATATATGTATATTACAGAAGATGTATATTTAAATACATAAATAGATTTAATTTAAATACAATACTGATTAGATTAATTAAACTTTAGGGACAAGGCAGCACTGGCCCGATTGGGCCAGTGACCATCCTGTCTAGTGTCCTGAGCATCTCGCACGCTGGTCCTGGGCCATTGGGCAGTCCTTATTGTCAAGCCCTGAGTATTGAACACATCATGTTTTTTTCCTGGGAATAATATTTCTAAAGCAGCTGTTGACAGAATTGAACTGAATTTTGGTAAAACCCCAAACAACACAATTATAAAAATAAAACAAACAAACAAAAAAATATGAAAAAAAAAAATTGTTATGTGTAATAACAATTGAATAACCCAAGGAGAAAACACTAAAATACTGAAACATATTACTTTAAATAGGCTTTTTGGTGATGACTGCTTATATGAAGTCACATGCATTTCTCACATGTGAGTTTTTCACAGACTTCAACAGAGTGTAAAAATCTTGATGGTTCTGTGGGTCTCGTCTATCAAATATGAGCTTTATTTTGTATTTTCTATTGGGTTTGAGTCAGGTGATTGGCTAGGCCAATCCTCAGCTTGATTTTCTTCCTCTGAAAGCATTTGAGAGTTTCCTTGGCAGTGTTTTGGATCATTGTCTTGGTGAAATGTCCACCCTGGTTTCATCTTCATCCTCCTGCTAATGTAGATGTTGGACTGAAGCAGCAAATATTCATTTACAATGAGGAAGGGCAGAGAGTTGCTGAAGAACTACTTAGTGATTTCAGCTGCTGTCTGGGCATTCACTGTCTTTCTACACCTCCCTTTCTTCATGTGTTCAATACTTTTTCTGTGTCATTTCATTTTATTATGCACAACTTCATTTGTAAACTAATTAGATTTGTTTTCTTTGCATATGTGGATTTATTTCGTTGTTACCAACATCTGGTGAAAATTTCAAGTCAACAGCACTTTTAGAAATAGAAATAGAAATATGTTTTCTGAGTAAAATGGTGACATGCTCAATACTTTTTTCCCCACCGTATATATGTATGTGCACATATTAGGGTTGTCGCGATACCATTAATTCATCTTATAGTACTATACCAGCTAAAGTATCATGATACCAAATAGTAATGCGATACTGTAATTCATAACTCAAATTATAAAGAAAATTGTCAGAAATACTATATTTCATGTTTATTATTATTGAAAAAAGTATTATTCGCACGTCACTTCACCTAAAATGTATTAGTTCTTTTTGTTTATCTAACTGACCAACAAAAAGGGGCAGCACGCCGCACGCCTCACGCCTCACAGAAAGAAGGTCGCTGGTTCAAGCCTCGGCTGGGTCCGTTGGAATTTCTGTGTGGAATTTGCCTGTTCTTCCCATGTTGGCGTGGGTTTCCTCCGGGTGCTCCGGTTTCCCCCACAAATCCAAAGACATGCACTATAGGTGAGTGGGTAAGCTAAATTGTCTGTAGAGTATGTGTGTAAATGAGAGTGTATGGGTGTTTCCCAGTAATGGGTTGCAGCTGGAAGGGCATCCGCTGCGTAAAACATATGCTGGATAAGTTGGCAGTTTATTCCGCTGTGGCGACCCCAGATTAATAAAGGGACTAAGCCAAAAAGAAGAAATGACCAACAAAAAAATACATTCAAATAAAGATACAAATTACACCAATCAAAATTTGTTAGTAAAAGGGCTTTTTTCAACAAAATTAGGCTATATGAGGTGGTCAAAAGTTGTTTAAGTGTTTCCAGTCTTATCAGGTAACAATCCAAATTAATTCAAAATTTCACTTTGTGGGTTGTTCTTTTTAAGAGATTGTTGCAGTTGTTGTTGCTACTAAATAACATTGACAGGGACAGAAATAGACCGATTCAGGTGTGCGTCAGAAAACATGCAGAAACATGCTTTTTTTTTTAATAATTATTTTTGGCCTTTTTTGCCTTTATTAGATAGGACATTATTGAGACAGGAAGCGAAGTTGGAGAGAGAGAGGAGCGTAAGGTAGGGAACTGTCCTCGAGCCAGGATTCAAACTCAGGACGCCCTGACATGCCACTGCACCATATGTCGGCGCGCTAACCACTAGGCTATTGCGCTGATAAAAATGTGCAACCCTATTGTTGCACAAACATGTGAGCATTTTAGGGACTTTTCCACATGCAACATTATAGATAGATCATTAAAGACGATACTACTGTTTACAAACTACAGTGGCACCGCCAGTATTTTTGGAGCCAGAATATCACAATACTACCATAGTACCGGTAAACCATGCAACTCTAGTACAAATACAATATGTATGTGTATACGGTATATAAAGCCAAGTGCGCAGAAAAACTTGAGCAGTACCAGTAAAATAGCACTGCACTAGTACTGATGATTGAATAACTGTGTTTCTTGAATGGAATAGGATTTGACTTCCAGCTATGTGGTTGTAAACACAAGAGCTTTTATTCTAATCGACACAATAGGCTCACAATGTCACCGTTTCTTCAGGAATGTTAAATCTCCTTCCACTTTTGCATTTCAGTGGTATTTTAAGATTTAAGTAGGGTCATATGGGTCATCTGGCACAAATTCCTCTGAAGCAATGAGACTCAACCTTTCTCGGATGGCTAAAAGTACTTTATATAACGTTTTACTCCTCAGCTTCTGTTTATATTACAGAAAGCAAACTATATTGAGAAATCAAACTACAATACCTGTATTATTTCCCGCTTGTGGTCGTTTAGATCCCATATAACGTCATGTTTGATTTAAACTGACATTGCTACTTGTTTTTAAGTGAGAATGTTGTCTTTTTTGCCAACAAACTGTCAATGTAAGATATTGTAGGATTGGGTTTTAAATCCACAGCGGTTCGAACTGTAGTTCTGCCGAATGACTAAAAAGTTATCAGTATTGATGGTAAAAAACTGTACATTCTAGTCAAACCATTCTTCTGCAATCTTATATCAGTATTAATAGCTATAAATGTGGGAGAGTGTTGATATTATGTGATTGTATTGTATTGCAATATGGAACAGTTAAGTGTTGATGTTAAATCAAAAGTAATTCACAAATACTTGAAAATGAGATGATTTAATGTCAATAATTCTCTATGGTTACAACTTAATTAGTTACAAAATAACTGTATAAAATGATCAAATATGAAATGATAAAACATATGATATAAATTGTACCCAGCTTAAATGTAAAATTAAAGTTACCAGAGGTAGAAGGAAAGACACAGGGGGAGGGAGAGAGAGACAAAGAGAGCAGGCACAGGAGTTAGCCTGATTACAGTAGAGTTAGAGAAGATTCAGAGGAGGAGAGGAGCAGAGGAGGAAAGCAGACCAGGAAAGACAGGCCAGGAAAAGAAAAGAGAGCAGAGCAGCGTTTTACCACCTATTTTGTATCTTTCTTGACCATGTGACTAAAGTCCAAATGCTGAGACATTCAAACTGACCAATCAACATGTGACCACATCGTAAAACCCCCAAAGTCCACACACCAGGCCTTATCTTATCAGTATCTGCCTTTGGAGTCAGTATGGACCTTCTTGAGTCAAAAATACATGTTTTGTCATATAAACAAACGCATATAATAATTTAGCCTCTTACAATATTAAGTTAGAAAAATTACCCAAAAAAAAGTTGTTGCTAGTAGAGCTAGGCGATATTTACCATTTCATATTTCAGTATTTTGGGGATGAAAGGCGATATATGATATATCTCTGTATTTTCAGTAAAGTAGAAAACCATTTTTATTTGCAAATCCAAAACCTCATGTGAGATGTCACAATTACTTTTTCAATAACATGGGCGGAAAAATGCGATTGAACAAAGCTGTGATTGTCATGCAAATCTTTTTAAGGAAGAACAATGTGATTTGTAGTAACTAGGGGTATAACGGATCACAACCTATGGTTCGGAACACACGTGACCCGCGTATTAAGCTAATACATTTTTTTAAACTTGTAGATTAATCTTAAATTTGTAACGATCGCAGAGAGACTGCCTCTCATGTCATTTAAAATCACATGTATGAAAGCATTTAAGCTTTCCTGAAAAATTTAATGATGGCTGAAAAAGTTGTGGATCATTGAGAAGCGTCACCAATACAAACAACATACTGTTGCTTTAAGAGCTGCGAAGTTTCGTTTGTGTTTTCACTTTCACATGATGTTTCATGTAAATACATCAGTGAATGAAGTGCATCCCATGCTGCAATGTCACTTTACATTAAGGCTGTGTGATTAAGTAAAATCGTATCGAAATATCGATTTAAACATCCACGATTTCTAAATCGCCTTACAGCACGATTTTCCTGCTGTATGCTATTTGAACCATGCCTAAACCGAGGGCTAGAACAGGAGACTGATCTTAATGAAAAATAGCCTGCATAAACAGGAATGATGACTTCAGCACAAGAGGACCTGGTGCCCAAATAGACACATACAGTACTGCATCTAAAACTGTGTGGAAAGTGCGAGGTGCATCACTTCCTTCAGCATTCAACGCACTTTGTGCTCGCACTCCTTTGTCCTTGCTCG
Source organism: Danio aesculapii (assembly GCF_903798145.1). Taxonomy (NCBI): domain Eukaryota; kingdom Metazoa; phylum Chordata; class Actinopteri; order Cypriniformes; family Danionidae; genus Danio; species Danio aesculapii. Next base: position 9,898,948 of record NC_079457.1, on the reverse strand, counting down.
GCGCCCATAAACTGTTGTCTCAGAGGATGACAAACTAACAAAACTTTGCTGCAGTTCCGATGCAAGTTTTATTTATGGAGAAAATTACAAAGCACTGCAGTGTTTGGGTGTTCTGTGTTCGTCTGAGATAATTAGTCAACCAAAATGTGTATATTCAATACAAAATATGAACCTGATCGCTCAGTTCTTGTTCTTTTGATGCGCTTGCAGCATTCTGAATGTAGAGATGTTTTCAATTGGGTGTGCCTGGAATACACGCACATGCGTCACTTCCAATATGCGCGCAAGCCAGGCGCCTTAAGTAACAAACATGTGCGCACAAAAAAAAGTATTTGTGAACTGCCTATTTCACGGCAGCATCACAAAGAGCAGTCTATATGATCTATGCATGGCAAGAAAAATCTGTGGACACGTACAAAAGTACATGCAACTACTTCTGACATGTGGTCAAACAGAACATCAGAGCCTTACTTGTGTTTGACGGCACACACACATATATACATGTACACACACTCTGTTCTAGAGTCGATTTGTTACACCTTAACGAGGTTTTTGCCATATGTCTGTTTTAGAGACATGTTACAGTCATGTTTTAGAGAGATATTACAGACATGTTAAAACATTAATTGTATTCCTTTGGAAATATGTTTCAGATTCACACTGGAAAACCTCTCTGTGTGTCAAAATTGTGATTAAAATCGAAATCGCAATATTGTTCAAGAAAATCGTGATGTCTCTTTTGCTCGTTGATTTCAATGTGAAAATGAGCTTTGAGAGGAATGAATTCAGACATCTGGAAACAAGCGGGATATGACTTTTTAATAATCGTTTAATCTCGAATTAATGTTTTTTCATAATTGCTGGAGGCCAAAATCGAAATTCAGTTAAACAGCCCTGCATTTCAGAGATGCTTCTCCATTCGTATGATGTTGATCCGGGCCAGTTTTGAGAACAAATGGTTGGAGTGTGTGTTGTTGTGCACTGAAGTCTCAATAAAGCCCAGTTTGCGGAAAAGAGAAATAGCTGCGGTTTGTGGAGAACTCACTTCTACTGCCAAACAAGAAAGTCCCTGTTCCTTACAGAACTCCAAGGCTTTCTCTACCAACTGAGTCCCCAATCCTTTGCGTCTCTTTTGGAAAGACACGATCAATTGAAACACCTCCGCTGCATTATTAGCATTAGCATTCAAAACATCGTCCTTCACACCAATTACACCCAGCATTCCAGACACTTTTGTCCTCCCATACACCTCCGTCTCCACCACCCAGAAGTTATTGGCCTGGTTATCCAAGAAGTTAGTCTGAATATCAGCCATTTCCAGCTCCAGCTTGCGGTTGAGGTTGCTTTGGTAGATCTCGTGGCAGCAGTAGTAGACCAAACAGGCCCAGGCTCCTCCGAAGAGAAAGGCCTGGAAGTACGAGCTCCCTCCGAGCACATATCCGGCCACAGAGACACTCAGGGTCACCCCAATATGGTCCTGGTGGCTCATGGCCTTGAAGAAAGCTGGGTAAATGTGCTCCAGAATGCCAAAGCGGAAGAGGGAGATAACGGCAGACTTATCTGTGGGCTTGTAGGGCCGGATTATACTGTGCACTGAGGAGGAGAGAAAAGGAGAGACAGGGATTTAGTGGAATATATTTAAAGTGATTGTATAACTAAAACTGAAAAAGTCATTATTTACTCATCATTCACTTGTCAAAAACCTGTTTGAATTTCTTTTTTCTAAGGAACACAAAAGAAGATGTTTTGAAAAAGGCTGAAAACCTGTATAACTTTCACAGTACTAAAAACAAGTACCATGGAAGTCAACGGTTACATGTTTCTAACAGTTTTTTTTGCTAAATAAATTATTTGTGTTCAAAGGAAGAAAGAAACGTTTAGAACCACTTAAGTGTTAGTGAATAGTAGGACTGTGGAATTAATCAATTAATTAAGAAATTAAATTAAGGCAATTAAAGTTACTTTTATTCAACCAGCAAGTTTTTTTTGGACCGGAAATGACACCGGCTTCTCCCAAAAGATAATAAGATGATGTGCCAGAGGAATCATTGTGAAAAAAATCTCACCTTTTATTTACAAAAAGTATGTAAATGTGTGTGTTTATGTTTGTGTATATGTATGTGTGTATATGTGTGTGTGTGTATATATATATATATATATATATATATATATATATTTATATATATATATATATATATATATATATATATATATATATATCGTTGAAGTCAGAATTATCAACACAATCTCACGGCAATTCGTAACTTTTTGATTCGTAAATTCGTAACTTTTAGTGGCTAATTCGTATGAATTCGTACGATCTAATTCGTACATTTTAGTACGATTTGCTCATCCCCCAATGACGGTTGGGTTTAGGGGTGGGGTTAGGTGCCACGCCTCCTTTTTAAAATCGTAAAATTTTGTATGACTGAACTCGAATTAGCCGCTAAACTCACAAAACGTAAAATACTTACGTTTTCTCGTGAGAACAGGCTGGAATTATTAGCCCCCCCTGTTTATTTTTTCCCCCAATTTTTGTTTAACGGAGAGAAGATTTTTTTTCAACACATTTCTAAACATAATAGTTTTAATAACTAATTTCTAATAACTTAGAACTTAGGTAGTTGACGTTGTGTATCCACAAGACTGCGCCAGGACTGCATAATAAGCCCTTGCTTAGAAGATTAAAACTGCGTGTTCTCTAACTACATCTGATCAAATCATTATTAAACTGGTGAGTGATATTCAAAGTCGATCTCTCTCTTTTTCATAGATTGCAACTATGCAGTTTATTTATAAGGACATATAATATAAGTGCCTATTTCAATACAGTTACTTTCCTATACCGGTTCTCAACAGTGTTATTCAGAGACCTCACCCCCGAACACCCCTCCTTATCGCAAACACAACAGCAGTCTGCTAGTGATTGCGCTGCTTTTTTCGGGGTTAATTATTGTGGTATCACGATTGCAACAGAGAACTGTAGACTGTAACACTGTAAGAAGATATCTCTGTAGACGGAGGGCATTTCTTGTCAAGTTCAGCCTTATAATCTTAAAATGTCAGCAAAATCACCTGTTTTGTCATCACTTTATACATTACGCTTGAGAATCATTCAAACACAAGCTCTAAAGTGACGTTGGTCTTTTGCTGTTTTGACCTCAGCTGCAGATGTGAATGAATGGTGGAAGAAAGTAGTTCCTAATACAAAAGGGTTTTTAGACACTAGTAAACGTGTTTGATTTTCTGTTTTATATACACGATTATGGCGTCGAACTGTTCGCAATATAACACAATATCACACTCATAACAATGCGATGTGGCTGCACTAGTGGGACGCTAAGGCTGCAATTACACTGCAGATCTTGATAGTCAATTCTGGTTTTGTGACTATATCCGATTTTTTTGATGACCTGCTTACATCATCTATTAAAAGTGACTTGTCTGCATTTACACAGCACATGGAAAAGGCGCAATGACCAGGAAAAAAAAGAGCGGGCGCTGACTAACAGCTAATAATTAAAGAGTGCTCTTTTCTCTATTCCTGTATGCAATATGTTCGCAGTTTTTGACAAGCTGTTTTACTATAGTTTATGACAGAAAGGTCCTCATTTTCCCATCTTCTTTTGATATATATAGGCTTTTTTAAACCAGTAGGCATCTTAATGTCATGTCCATGGCGTGATTTATGCATGTGATGTATGCACTAGTTTTATATTAGTTTATATTGGTTACGTGGTGGACATTGCGCTCTCTTGCTCTCGTTAACGTGCTTAAATACCTGTGCTTTATGACAATATAAAAGCTGTTTAAGTCCTCGTGTATGAGATTTAAGGTTTGGGACTTTCTGAGTCTTTTCTGAAATGAAAGCGTCAGACTTGACATCATACGTTGTGGGATTTAATGATGCGCGACTCGCTTTGACAGGTGAAAATCCGATCTACCTGCTTACACTATTATAAATTATAAATTTCCACATATGAACAAGGCCTGAATCTGATTTGAGTGGATCGGAATCCATGTGATTTGTTCCTGCAATATATATATATATATATATATATATATATATATATATATATATATATATATATATATATATATATATATTGGAACAAATTCATTTGTTCAAATCACTCTGGACCCCTCACACCCAGCACACTACCTGTTCGAACTGTTACTGTCTGGTCGGCGCTTCAGAGCACCAAGCACAAAAACAGCCAGACACAGGAAAAGTTTCTTTCCTCAGGCTGTCTACCTTATGAACAGTTAAATATTCCCCTACTGTGCAATAAATATGTGCAATACTTTCTCATACGCACTTGTACACAGCACCTTATATCAATATACAATGCAATACTCTCTACATTCGCACTTGTACACAGCACCTTATAACCTGTATATTTATAACAATCTGTACATACAACTCAACATCCAGGTTTCTTCACTAACCGCATCTGTTTAATGTTCATCATTTTTTATTATTATTATTTTATTTTTTCAGATTTATTTTGTGTTGGTCACTTGTCTCTTTATGTACACTGGAAGCTTCTGTAGCCAAAACAAATTCCTTGTGTGTGTGAAGCACATTTGGCAATAAAACTGATTCTGATTCTGGTTTAATGAAGTAATTACTACCTGAGTTGTAAACATTCAACACATTCAAAACATTAAAATAATTTCACAATTTGAAACATGATATTCATTGTGAGCTCAAGCTATACCAACAAACTCACAAATTACAAGCAGAACGGTATATACATCTACTTTTTTTCCCCACTGTGCCACAACGAATAGAAGCCCCGTGTATTGTGTATAATATTTATAATATGTGTATAATAAGATTATCTTCTTACAGTGTACATATTTTGAATAATTCTTCAAATCACACGCTATTCAAGTTCTCGCATAGCAATAGCATTACCATCTTTGAGATACCTCACTCGACATATTCTACAGAGGAAAAAGTTACTTACAGTTATTCATTTCCATCGTCTCCTCTGCTCACTGTACTTCACTGTCAAATGCTCTTTACCTCCTTTCCTCCTCACTTTCTCAGTGAACTTCAGCCTCATTTTGTCACAGAGCAGATTAGAGAAAGAAATGGAGCATGTTCAAAACACACACACACACACACACACACACACACACACACACACACACACACACACACAATGCAGTAGCAGTAATGCGGTAGATGTACTGGTCCGTTGTGGTAAAGAAGGAGCTGAGCCGAAAGGCAAAGCTGTCGATTTATCGATTTACCGGTCAATCTATGTTCCTACTCTCACCTATGGTCACCTTGACAGCTTGCAACTTCATCTGGCACTTTCACTGAGTACGTTTACATGGACACCAATACTCTGATTTTAATATGATTAAGACAATACTCTGATTAAGATTCTACCATGTAAACAGCGATTTTTGATTACCTTAAAGCTGTGTTTCTCAACCACGTTCCTGGAGGCTCACCAACACTGCATGTTTTGGATGTCTCCTTTGCATGTCACACCCATTACATGTCTTTCAGTCTCTGCTAATGAGTTGATGATCTTAATCAGGTGTGGTTGGTTAAGGAGATACGGAAAATGTGCAGAGCTGGTGGTCCCCCAGGAACGTGGTTGAGAAACACTGCCTTAAAGGACCACAGACATTCAAAAAGATTCCATAAGCAACTCATGTAAACACCTTAATCAAATTATTGTCTCATTCAGATTTAGGCAAATAATTAGATTACTGATGTTCATGTAAGTGAGTCACAAGCCCCAACCCTAGAAAAAGGTGTGTTCTCTGATTTTGATGAAAACCTTTCCACAGTTTAATAGTAAGCTAATGTAATATCAATTACATAATGCAAATCTTAAATTCATGCTAAGAAACAAACGATCAAAAGAAATATAGTAATGCAATTCAAATGGATAAAATATAAATGAATGTATACTTTAAACTTTAATTATATTGTTCAATTAAAATGATTCAAATGTTTGTTTTTTGTTAAATAAAAGAGTCATCCACCATAATTTTATAGCTCAAAATTATCGTCTTGGGGCACTGTTTTGGCATTTTAAAAGTGTCGATTTAGCACCAGTATTGAAGTAACCCCAAATAAAACCCAACCCTAATAATAACTCAGAACTCAGACAGACACAAAATCTCACTATTCTTTAATAATAAAATCATACTTTGAATTATGTGTCTATAGAGAAATGAACTCATTAATTAAACCTGAGAAGTTTTCAGCGCGATAACCAGCCCCTTTCCTGTTAAAATATGTAAGATTAAATATCACCATAGATTGGAATAAGCATCGCCGTCTCTATATGCAGATCTCACATCACAGAATAATACCACGTTTTATTAGACGAAGCTCGTTTTCACATGATCTCACAAGTTTCACACATGCATGAGGCGTGATATATCTGCTCACCAAATACTTCCACTGTTCGTCAGGTACACCATTGGTAGGCCTGTCTGCTTCAGTACTAAAAGATTTACCGTTACCTTTCACCTCCATTTGTAAGTGCATAAAATGCGCTCAGATCTCAAAATCTCCCTGGAATAAATACAAGCAATTGCTGTTAAGCTCTGATGGCATTTCACAAACCCATGCGCTTTTCCGAATATATCCCAATATATTTATGTTCCCAAATCCAATGACATATTTATGAGGACAGCCAATTTCAGCAAGAACATCACAAATTTGCCTTGTTTCTTCATGCACAGAAATATATTTCCAGAGAGTCTTAAAACTCACTTTTATAAAGCGTATACTTCGCTTCTGATTTATGTGAAGCTTATACACAAGCATCATTTTTATTCCTGATCTAAACACTGCCGAGTGTTTATGCGGCTTACTCAACACATGGATCTCCCCATGTTTATTCTGTATTCCTATATGAGGGGATTTTTTAAGGAATGGGCATACTGAAATGGAATAAAAATCCATCATGTTGACATTCAGAAGTCACATTCAGAGATTTTCATCTTCAATGGAAAAGAAAACGAGCATTTTCTTCCATTGATTTACAGTAAAAGAGGACAAAATTTGCATTTATAGGCATTTGCAGGAAGCTGGTGCCTTAAAGGGGACCTATTATGCAAAAATCATTTTTATAAGGGGTTTAAGCACACTTGTGTGTCAAGATGTGTGGTCATAGCCAGCCTGTAATGGGAAAAATTCATTAATTTAAAGGGCCATGAAACCCCCCCACCTGTCTCAGCAGCACCTCTAGTTTGAAAAAAGTCAGGAAAGTGGGTCCAGCTTTTTTTAGGTGGGAGTGGTGAGTGGTGAAAGAGGGAAGAGTTTGCATGAAAAGGGGGGTTTCAGTACGTACACTACAGCTGACAACACAAACACAGACGCAGGGGAGGTAGACAATAGCCGCGTTTCCACTATCGCGCCTAAAGCGAGCGAGCCAGGGCGAGCCAAGGCCAGTCGCGTTTCCACTATCACTTCCGGGGCGTAATCGGGCCAAAGCGGGGCTTCCTTGCGGCCAGCGTCCGGCCTTTTTTGGCCTGCCGAATACCTTGGGCCAAGGAGGGCCAACTGGGGCTTCGGGGCGGGGTTACGTACAAAGGCGGAGTTTTCCTGTCAGGTAAAGAGGAGACAAGATGCTTTCTTCCCTTACATTTGTTTTGCTATGGCGCTTGATCAACTCACTAAGAAGAAGAAAAAATGGATAGCAGACGAACTCGAATGTCCTTATCCAGGGATCGCTGTCTGGCCTTACACCAACAGACCACAAACAGTAAAAAAGCAATCGCTTCGGTGTTCTCCATCTTCCAGCTCTCGTAGTGATGCCAGGTTGTGTTTGTGGTTATAATTTGAGTTTTTTGTTCCCGCTGAAGTGGGCGGGTTGTGTGACGGGTTGTGTGACATTTGATTCGGGGGACGTTCTGGGGGTGGTGTTTGCGTGACGCGCTGCGAGCAACTAGCCCGACAGTGGAAACGCGACATGATTTCGGCCTCATTTCTCAACCTCCCGGGCTATTGGCCCGGCCTGGCCCTATTAAAGCCCTGGCTCGCACTGGCCCGATAGTGGAAATGCGGCTAATGACTACGTTTACAAGGACATCAGTAATATAATTATTTGCCTTAATCTGAATAATATTTTATTATTATGACATTAATATGATTCATGTTTAATCATATTAGTGTTTAATCACTTTATAGACATTAATATGATTAAGGTGTTTACATGAGTTGCTTTTTGAATGTTCCTTTCATGATCCCGTTTTACATGTTAAAACACATAATTCGATTAACATTATTGTGTCACCGCACTATCCACATTTCCTCCAGTTTCATGTAATTTCAGGTGATTCATTTTTAATTTGACGACTTTAACTACAGTTTGGTACTTTCACTTTCATTCAGGAACATGTCATTAATGCCCCGTGTAACAAACAAGATATTGGATGCGAGGAACTGCTGGAAGAGTGTTGTTTTAATGGAATTTGATACCGCACAGTGTATGGGAGAAAATAAAACCCTCCGCATTTCTCGGTTGATGCAGAGGCTTGGTGGTTGCAGAGAATAGCGTCAAACAAACGAAATATGGCAAATCCAACACGACGGTAGTATTTTGATTAAGGCGTTTACATGTTTACATTCGGAGAGCAGCATTTACAGCGGATCTTTCAGCCTATAATATTGTAGTGATATTAACGTACTGTAAACTTAGTAACTAAATCATTTTGACTATGGTATGTCTTTAAAAACTAAAAGAGTACTGCTGATATTAACTTTATCATCTGAATAAACATAAACAAAGAACACCGATCACACACTTACCAAATCGGTAGAGACAGGATAATCAACACCAACTGGAACCACGTCTTTTTTTTTTTTTTTAAAGGAGCGAGCGACAAATATGGATTTCAAGACGCATATTTCCAATGAGCCTCGGCTAATTTTAGCCTATTTATTAGATCAATGGCTCCCAACCTTCTTTGTTGCCTGAGACCCCCCTTTCCCCCGGAAAATAATGTAAGGCCCTTGTAAGGTGATATTTTATGGTATTATCGCTCATAAAAGTTTGCAGTAAGGATGACAAATTTTTTTTTTTCAAACAAATGGTTTGTTTATTACTATATCTATATATGTTTATGCACAAATAATAGCCTAATGTAAAATATAAATTCAAAACATCAGTAGGCCATTTGTAACTGAAAAACATAAGCCTTTGGCCTTTAATTTAGCCCTATGTTTCTTGTCAGTAGCTGTGACTCATCTGTGAGATATGTCTCTCATCTCATTTTGGGTGTATGTCAATTCTTTTGCAAAAAAATGCTCTGTGATGTCGCAGTATTGGGGATGAGTTTTCTGCAAATGTCTTAATAATTTAAGGGCCTCATGCATTTGTTAGCAAGAACTTTGGTGCAGATAATACACTGTGGCTGGGTCAGGGACTCTTTGTTTCAAGAAAATTTAATAAAACCATAGTTCAGGTACTTATCTTGGCATTTCCTGCATTTCATGTTTCCAGCATTGCTAGCACTGTGACCCAAAATGTGTGGAGCTTCTTCATGTAGGTCCAGTGTGCTTGGGCATTAGTATGAGCTGCTGAAGGCGAATCAGGGAGATTCTGTCTTTTTTGTGGAGGACGAATTACAAATTTGTCAATTTTTTGGTCAGCCAGGGGATGAAATGAACTAAGGCAACATCGTTCTCCTAATTGGACACTGCTAAAAACCAATGTAAAATATGACGTGGCTCTGTCACAGAGAACATAAGCAGGTAAAAAGTGAAGACCGGGGGAGGAGGGGGAGAGAGAGTGTTGTGTCTAGGGCTGGGGGTGCGCCGTTTCAAAACTGGCCATATTTTCTCTACCCGACTATGTCAATTTTTTTAACCACACAATGAAATTCAAAACCGCCCAATCTGGCAACACTGCGCCACAATAGTGTATCAGCGCCTGTGAAGTAAAATATAAAATTGTGTATGGAACGCATCGTTGATGCACCGAGATATTGAATTGAACCGAATCGATGGCATGATAATCGTAACCGAACCGCGAGTCCAGTGTAGGGCCACACCTCTACGTGTTCATATATGTTTTATTTTATGTAATCGTAGACATTACAGTGGGCTATTTCATTGGTCCTCAACCACTGGGTCATGGAACGGTACCGGTACAATCATTAATTATTTACGCTTTATTTATTATCTGAGTCTGAACAATCTTTTATTTGGAAAAAATGACCGCTTATTCCCCCTTCCCTCGCTTGAGCACCCAAATTTAACCCACAAGCAGAGTAAGAAACAGACATCTTTGGAAAGTTTCTTTGTGAAGGGAAGAAGGCCCAATGAAGGACCCGCAAACTGCCAAGGAATGGATCGGCAACCCATTTGTCTACAATTCAGGTGCCGTTCGCATATCGTGTCTTTTCTAGAGTTTGTGCAAGTTTGTAATTTCCAGTAGAGGTGCGCGGCTTGTGTGGCAAGTGGCGTGACGCGCTCACGCCTTCCAGACGCACTCAGTTGAATGGTTGACTAATTATCTCAGACAAACACAGAACACCCAAACACTGCAGTGCTTTGTAATTTTCTCCATAAATAAAACTTGTATCAGAGTTGCAGCAATTTTTTGTCAGCTTGTCATCTTCTGATAAAATGGTTGGTGGTCACCTAGCAACCTACGAACCATAGCGTCACACCTCACCACCCCGGTCCACGGTAAAATTGTCAAGTGTTGACCGGTCCACAGTGATTAAAAAGGTTGGGGACCACTGGGGTAATTCACATTGATCTGCAGCTATAATCAAATTCTGTTTGTAGAAAAGTTAGCTTTTAACATTTATGCACAACTAGGCCTATCTGTGTGTATAAAGCATCTTTCAACGATCTGTATATAGCTTTATTTTGACGCGTCCTCGAGCGAGAAGAATGTCGACTGCAACTTTCTGTCGTACACCACGCCCACCAAAAGGGGACCATTGGTACCATTTGGCAGTGGAGACACATGCCTGATTAATGTGACCCATACCGAACTGAACCATACCACTCAGTGGAAACAAGACATAAGTGAGATATATTACACATATTTCCAATGAGCCTCGGCTGATTTGAGCTTCATTTTAGCCTATTTACTAGATGTCATTTTTATTGACATTTAGCACACAAGACATGACCTCTTTTATGACTCTTTTTTTTTTTATGGTTCTTTTGCATCCTATTTTAAGACTCAAACCTCCAAAGGCCTTTAATTGTGTCTCCATGATGATTCACATTATTTAAAAAGTATGGAAAAACTTAGCGATGAATAAATATTGACAGCATGTTCCTTTTTTTTTTTAGGTAAACCGCGTGTTGAAATCTTTCCTTTATGGTCTCTCCTGTAGTTTAGACTCACAGATGTTTGCTCAGCATGTTGGATCTTCTGTGTTTGACACTAGAATAAAGCCTTGTTCTTAGACTCAGAAGCACAACAGAAAAACAAACAAAACTTTGAATGCATAATTTTACCTCTGGGTCCTCTTTTCTTTTTTTTCTTTCCCGCAACGCTAATTATTTTTGGGGGCTGTTAATGAGTTTTGCGGCAGCTGAAATCATGGGAGAGAATTAAATGCAGCTTGCTGTTTACCAAATAATGACTGTCCTGAAATGCAAACACATGAAACTCAGATCCCGTAATGTGAATACATGATTTCTCCACAATATCCATCTTTAAATAACTGTAAACAGGGTTGTTAGCTGAAGTAAACAATGCTCGATTTACCTGATTTCTTTTTTTATATTAAATTGATAGCAACTAAGGATGCTTAAAATAACTGATTAACCATAACCAGGGTGTGTTTTTAACCGATTAATGGTATCAGTTCATGATTAAAAAATATTATTTCATAAGTTTGGCTGCATAAGGGGCCCATCACAGCGAACACGCTTTTTGGGTTGAGAGGCGCATCTTTTGAATGGTTTACTAATGGCTGCGAGTGTTTTGTGTGCTGTTATGTTCCCTGCACGCCTCGCATTTTTGCGCTTTTTCATTCTTCAATCAAATGAATGCAGAGGCAGGGTTTGCAGTGACAGCAGTGTTTGTGTTGTCAAGACGACTACGGACAACTTTTAAAGATGGAGGAGAGACTAGCGGTCGCTGTTTCAAGTTATCCAGAGCTGTATGACTTTACAAATCTTGAATATCACAATGTTATTAAATATTACATTCATAACAACATTGTCAGCAACACTCATGCACAATACGCAGTTATTTCCTAGTGACATAAAAAAGAGCACTGCGCTTTTTTTCTTGTCAACAAAAAAGTCGGTGAGGTGCGCCTTGCGTTTGGCCGCACCAAACTGAGGCTTTAATTTTACAGCTTATAAAACATATATGCAAATGAATGCAATATCATATGTTAACAACAAAACTGTTATACGCTAAAGTAGCCTATACTTTACTAAAGGCACACTCACATTAGGTACAGTTGCCTTGAACCATACCAAACCGCGATTGCCCCCTATCACCTCTCCTCCTGTGCCTGCACTCACATTGCATTTTTACCTACCGGACCAGAGCACACTTGCATCAATGATGCGATTGTTCAGTTCAGTTTAACAGAAAGAGAAGCGCTCTCGCTCAGCACAGTGGAGATTGCTTTAGTTATATTGTTTTGTATTATTTTTACTCATTTGGGATGCAGTGACACGCAATCAAACACTTTGCCGAACAGATCCACCATTTTTGACGCTTATAAATGATCATAACAGTCCTCGTGCTGCAGGTATTAGGAGGTTTCCTGAAGATGCAGCTCTCGTGCAGTGAGGGGTTTGCGTCTTTAATAATCTACGACAGTTTGCGTTCATTGAACTGTAAAAATAATTAATAAATCCATATGAAACAGTCTCCTAAAAGGGACGTCGCGTCTACAGTTTCGTGCTCAGGCACACTTTACACTAACACCACAAATGCATTTTGGAAACAGGATTTTTAAAAAATAATTACTTTTAGTCATTATTTGGGTATTATATTACATATAATATATTACATTGGGTAGAATATTACATACTCTGTATGCCTTCGGCAGAATTCAAATGAGCCACTTTAATCTAGATTAATCTAGATTAATTCCAAGATTACAGTGAGATTAATCTAGATTTTTTTTAAATTATCTATACCCACCCATAGTTAAAATAGTAAATTATTCTAAATTCTAATGTTGGAGTCATTTTAGGAAAAAGTCATTAAACTTGTTTTTTTTTTCCTGCTGTTAAAATGGTGCCTGGGTCATTTTTGACCTGCGAGTCAACAGGAGGGTTAGCTCAAGTTCAAATTTAACTGCGTTAGATATTTAGTACCAAACTAAAATGGTATCTGAAAATAAACAATGCTAAACTATTTGTGTAACTACTCTTTTATCATTTTGTGGCCATTTATGGAATGTACAGATTTAATCAAGTGTCTTAGCAGAATAACCACACCTCTAGTTCATTACACTACAGTGCTTTTTTATGTAAGGGATAATGTACTACTGGTTGGTTATTTTTGTAGTATAAAGTCAATTATCTTTAATTAAATGTAAAGCTTGCAGAAAGAAATGTCTCAAAGGGCATCTATTTTACCCCTTCTTCAAGATTTAATTCAATTCATGTTTGTTTATTTAGTGCTTTTTACAATGTAGATTGTGTCAAAGCAGCTTAACATAGTTCTAGTAAAGTCCAGATTTCAGAGTTGAAGTTCAAGTTGATTTAAGCTAAGTCTTTTGTGTCTACAGAAATTCTGTAAATATTCAGCTCAAAACACCAATCAGATTATTTATTATACCTCTTAGAACATTAGAATTTTCTGCCTTTAACACTATGTAGCTGTTTTTGGTGCCTGCGCCTTTAATGCTGGTTGTCCCCGCCCACCATTCCCACATGCCTGTCAGAGTGTGCCTCAATCTCCGCCTCGGCTGTTTCAGATAAACAGCACAGTGACAGACATGAAGGAAGCAGATCTCTCGTAACGTTTGTGAGAAATAATAAAGTAAGAACTTTCCCAAAGATTATTTGATGTATCTGTTGAGGATTTGCAACGATGAGTAACACACAATGTTGTTTCACGCACATACAGAGACGCACACACAGTGGACACACACACACACACACACACACGCGCACACACACACACACACACACACACACACACACACACACACACACAGAGCAAGCGTTTAACTTTGCACTGTTTTTGCACGCAAATGTGACAGGATACAGGTTAATATCCAGTGCTGTATGGATATCCGTTGTGTTAATGTGACTTTGTAAATGGAAAAACTGAATGCATTATTAGCAAGAAAACAGTTAAACAGATTATCTGCAGCGCGAGGATAAAGAATAAGCCTCCTCCATTCGGCCTGTTAACTTTCTCTTTACTCCTTTACTTAACTCTTCACTTTACTCCTTCACTTTAGTGGATTAGGAAACGGTGTTGTACTTACCCCACTGAAGACATCTATTAGCCTCAATATTTAATTTCATTTGGTAAGTGCAAAGATTTGTTTCAAAACTATTTCTAAATTCAGTTCCAACAAACAAATAAATAAATAAACAATAATAACGAAGTGTGGTCAAAAAACTGAGTTATATCCAAATACACATGCTATGCCCCGTATGGTGATGCAGACGTCTCTAAAACCTGACAGGTGGACAAATCTAAACTTTGTTTTTATTAAAACAAATATAAATATGCAAATAATAAATAATAATAATAATAATAATAACACTAAACTAATGCAAATTGTCACAAAAAAATTTTTTTTTGCATATTCCTGTACATCCTGTGTGCGCGCTTGAGGCGCATAACTAACGCACACTGCACTGGACTTTAGACCAGCTCTTAGTTGGTCAATGGTGCAATCTATTTTAGTTCCTTAAAATAGCAACGCTCCAACAATGCGCCATAATACACATCTGCCATTAGACCAGCACACCTATGAGTCCACAAAATGCCACAAATGGATTTACTATTTAAACAACATGGCTCAAAACTGGAAAAATAGGGTTGCACAGGTCTAACAGTAGCAACAAATCGCAACAAACAGGTCTTGCACCTTATTGTGCCAGGTGTATGATAGGGCCCTATAATGCAATTAATCGAATATTAAAAGCTAAATCATAAAAGCTCTATACCAATAGATATTTTATCACGAGCAACAAAAAAATTAGTCTGAACAAAATGTCTAACTTAATGATTTAAGATGGAAAAAATACAAAATATTGTTGTGAAAAATAAGGATATGTAAAATGAATACATTAATTACAATACAAATAATTTGCCAATGAAGCAAAATCTTATTTCAAATGGAAAGCAAGATTATTTTACTTGCCTCAGTTGAATTGGCAAATTATTTAGCTTGTTTTAAGGAAAAACTCACTTAATTTTGACGTATCATTTTTGAAAACAAGACATAATTTACTGCTTGTCTTGAAACATCTTTTTGATTTTAGAATTTTTTGATATTTGGATTAGAAACAAGACAAGAAAAGACTTTTTGTAGGCAATAATTAAAGTTTATAAAGACAATTACGCATTTTTGCAGACTTTTTGCATTCATAAATAGCTATAATTTAATGTGTCATAATTGAATGCATGCAGCGACATTCAGAAAAGAGTTCTTGGGGCAGTTAGAGACACCAAACGCACAGTGATGGACTAATATTTGTTGGCAGATGGCACAGTGAGACTGTGAAGTGTCCAATAATGTCATTTGTTTTGATATGTAAGCAGCACAGGCTGTTGTGGCAGTGTCTTAGGCAATAAAGTTGTGGATGTTAGACAAGATTGAGTTTCCTCCTCGGTGCGACGGCTTCTTATACCTGCTTAAATCAATAACAGCCCCTCATGAATCGCAGACCGAGGAGAGGGTCAGGGGACTCTGGATGTTTCTAGAATAATTTAACGCTTGTCCATGAATTTGGATTTTCACGGTGGTGTGACCCCCTTTATCCAGGTTACATTTCATCTGAGCATGAGCAAATGAGAGTTGTGTTATTTTGGGTTTATACACCACTATAAACAAGCCTGTCGTTTAAAAATGTTTATTTGTGTTATGGACAGTTCAGATCTGAGAAGCATAAGCAAAAACTCTAGCAAACTCCTTGCAATATTAAAGAAAAATATGAGTTTATTCATAAGGTCATGAGTTCATTCATTCACGAGTTCATGCAATTATTCATGAGTTCATTAATTTATGAGTTCATTCATTCATGAGTTCATTCATGAGTTCCTGCAATTTTACATGAGTTCATTCATGAGTTCATTCATTTATGAGTTCATTAATTAATGATTTTATTCATTCATGAGATCAGTCATTAGCTCATTCATGAGTTCATTCATGAGGTCATTCATGAGGTCATTCATGAGTTCATTGAGGAGTTCATGCAATTATTCATTCATTCATGAGTTCATGCAATCATTCATTCATTCATTCATTCATTCTCAAGTTTATTCATTTATTTATTCATTCATGAGTTCCCTCATGAGTTCATTAATTAATGAGTTCATTCATTCAAGATTTCATTCATTCATGAGATTATTTGTGAGATCATTCGTTCATTCATGAGATCATTCATGAGATCATTCATTCATTTATGAGTTCATTCATTTAGGAGTTCATTCATTCATGAATTCATGCAATTATTCATGAGTTCATTAATTTATGAGTTCATTCATTCTTGAGTTCATTCATGAGTTCCTGCAATTTTACATGAGTTCATTCATTCATAAGTTCATTCATTCATGAGTTCATTCATTCTTGAGTTCATTATTTAATGATTTCATTCATTCATGATTCCATTCATTTATGAGATCATTCATGAGATCATTCATTAGCTCATTCATGAGGTCATTCACGAGGTCATTCAGGAGTTCATGCAATTATTAATTCATTCATGAGTTCATGCCATCATTCACAAATTCATTTCATTCATTCATTTATTTATTCATTCATGAGTTCACTCATGAGTTCATTAATTCATGAGTTCATTAATGAGATAATTCATGATATCATGCAATTATTCATTCATGCAATCATTCATGAGTTCATTCATTCATTCATTCACAAGTTCATTTATTCATTGAGTTTCCTCATGAGTTCATTAATTCATTAGTTCATTCATTCATGATTTCATTCATTTATGAGATTATTCATGAGATCATTCGTTCATTCATGAGATCATTTATGAGTTCATTCATTCAGGAGTTCATTCATGATATTATGCAATTATTCATTCATTCATACAATCATTTATTCATTCATGCAATCATTCATGGGTTCATTCATTTATTCACAAGTTCATTCATTTATTCATTCATGAGTTCACTCATGAGTTCATTAATTTACGAGTTCATGAGTTCTTTCATTCATGATTTCATTAATTTATGAGATTATTCATGAGATCATTCATTCATTAGTTCATTCATTCATTGAGTTCATGCAATTATTCATGAGTTTGTTTATTCATGAGTTCATGCAATCGTTCATGATTAAGTTAATTAATTCATTCACAAATTAATTTGTTCATTTATGAGTTCATCTGTTCATTAATTCGCAAGTTCATTCATTAATTTATTCTTGGCTTCATTTATTTAATAATTCATGGATTCATTTATTTTTGTTTGTTCAGTTTTCATTCATTATTTCGCTCAATTGAAAGTTTATTTTTCTTTCAATTCTGAGTTTTGTTGTATTTTTTTCTCATATTTTTCATATGTTTTAATGAAAATTGTTTTATAAATTGCGCTTAGCAGACAACTGACTTGTCACTTTTTTGTTGTTGTTATCTTTGTAAATGTATTTTAATTATTATTATTAATAAACTTTAAAAAACGTCTTTTCCAGTGTCACTGTACAAAAAAATCCTGTTGATATAAACAATTCAGACACCGCCTTTATAGCTGCAACATACGTTCAACTTTTTCCACTTGCCTTATGAATCCAGTATGGAGATTATCACCATTCTAGCATTATGATTGACCTCACTGCTAATAGTGAGTTTGGTTCTGTGTATTTGCTTAAATCCAAATCTTTTTGTTTCTACTAAACGGATTCTTTCGTTTAACCTTGGATATTTATCTTTCTATCCAAGTAGTGACTGTTAACACAGAGCAGGGTCAACAGCTTTGCCTGAGTAAACTGTTAATGGCAGCGTGTTTTTGAGGAAGATACAAACACACACACACACTGAGATGTTTGCTTTGCAGTCCAGCATGACCTTCACAATAGTGTGCAAATACAAATTTTAATGCACTGCAAAAGTTATCACAAGATCTCCTTTTTTATTTAATATCATGAGGCTTAAAAGCAGCAGTTCACTCATGTTTTTTTCAAAACCTCCACAAAATGACATGATTAGAGACTGTCAGCCTCAGGTCATCAGTCACTTTCAATGCATCTTTTATTTTTCCCCGATGCAATGGAAGGCTGTCAAATTGCCAACATTGTCTCATTGGAAATACATGCTTCAGCCTAGATCTTTTGTAAAACTGCAAAAATCTACTTCAACATACATTTGACTGCAGCTTCTGGGTAAAATTAACACTAGGGGGCAGTATGACAGCAACAGCTTTTGTTCCTTTTCACACTAATGATATTTACAAGGACATATTGACAAATAAAGGATTATTTTGCTGCAGTTCTTTGCAAATAAGAAGTAAATTCTACAAAGCAATTTAATGGTGTCTGATTTGTAATCGAAAACATTTGCCACACAGATCTATCTCATTCATTCGTTCATTTTTAATTTACCCACTGCGCCACCGTGCTGCCCCTAGATCTATCTCCATATGGATAACTTTACTAGCATGGTCAGTTTGCTCAGTAGTTCACTTTGTACGGTGTTGTAATTGTTATAAAGATAGCTCTTGGGCTCGAGTCTGGTGAAGCAATGTAAAATAAAGGTAAATATACTAGGTCGTGGCGCACTTGGGATTTTGTTCATGATTGAGGGTAAGCAGCAGTAGTAGTAGTAATGCGGTGGATGTACTGGTCCGTTGTGGTAAAGAAGGTTCTGAGCTGAAAGGCAAAGCTCTCGATTTATCAGTCAATCTATGTTCCTACTCTCATAAGCTTTGGGTCATGACCGAAAGGACAAGATCTCGGATATTTGCAGCCAAACTGAGTTTTCTTCACAGGATGGCAGGACACACCCTTATAGATAGGGTGAGGAGCTCTGACACCCGGGAGGTGCTTGGAGTAGAGCCGCTGCTCCTCCACATCGAGAGAAGTCAGCTGAAGTGGCTCGGGCATCTGTTTCGGATGCCTCATGGACGACTACCTAGGGAGGTGTTCTAGGCATGTCCCACTGGTAGGAGGCCTCGGGAAGACCCAGGACATGCTGGATGTCATGGAGGACTATGTCTCTTGGCTGGTCTGAGAATGCCTTGGGATGCGCCCGGAGAAGTTAGAGGAAGTGTCTGGAGAGAGGGAAATCCGGGGTTTTCTCCTAAGACTGCTGCCCCCGCGACCTGGCCTCAGAAAAGCGGTTCAAAATGAATGAATGAATGTGGTGCACTTTTTTTTTATCTTTTTTGCTTTAAAAAACGATTGGTTGATTGGTGTTGGTTGGGTTTAGTTCAGTGGTTCGCAGGTCTTAGTGATCTGTATGACAAGCACCACCTTCTTGTGGATGTGTACAAGGATGTGTATCAGAAATACAACAAAATAAAACAACGTACCCTAAGTGGCGTATTTCAGAATTGCAGAAATGTAGACCGCGCCCTCTAGTGGATTTGTCATCTGAACCATACAACGAAGCGTACCCGGAGCAATGTAAATTCCCTTTTGCAAAACTGTAGAATAAAGGGCGTCAGACATCAGATGCACCACTCAGCACCGCGACACGGCGCGCACATGACAGTTGAAAGTATCGCACACCAGACGCGCACATTCGCATGCTATTTAAAATGAAACTATTCAGATGGCGCTTTGTGGCGTGGCAGAAATATGAACAGTGTCCTGAGTCGTGGCTGGGTGCCGCAGACAGCTGCCGACTTGCGGCGCCAGTGTGTGTACCCTGATAGAAATCTGTATTTAGAATTCTAAAATGCATGGTGCGTCGCCGAGCGGTGCGTCTGCTGCGTGACCCCCTTAAGGCATGTATTTCCAATGAGCCTAGTTTTTAGATTGTTCGATAAATTGGGAACATGATGTAAAGATGTCACGGTGGTGCAGTGGGTAGCACAATCGCCTCACAGCAAGAAAGTCGTTGGTTCGAGTCTTGGTTGGGTCAGTTTGCATTTCTGTGTGGAGTTTGCATGCTCTCCCCATGTTGGCGTGGGTTTCCTCTGGGTGCTCCGGTTTCCCCCAATCATTCAAACACATGCGCTATAGGTGAATTGGGTAAGCTAAACTGTCCATAGTGTATGTATGTGTGTGAATGAGTGTGTATGGATGTTTCCCATTGATGGGTTGCAACTGGAAGGGCATCCGCTGTGTAAAACTTATACTGTATAAGTTGGCGGTTCATACCGCTGTGGCAACCCCAGATTAATAAAGGGACTAAGCCGAAAAGAAAATGAGTGAATGAACTAAGATTTAAGAGTATTGTCCAAGATGAAAATTCCTGCATATGTTTTACGCAGCGGATGCCGTTCCGGCTGCAACCCAGTACTGGGAAACACCCATACTTACTCATTCATGCACACTATGGGCAATTTTAGTTAATTCAATTTACCTATAGGGCATTTGTTTGGACTGTGGGGGAAACCGGAGCACCCGGAGGAAACCCACACGAACACAAGGAGAACATGCAAACTCCACACAGAAATGCCAACCAGCCCAGCTGGGTTTGAACAAGCGACCTTCTTGCCGTGGTGTGCTAACCACTGAGCCACCGTGCTGCCCATGATATAATTCATAGTATATTATAAATATGAATGTTGTTATTTCTATATATTACCATTTTATTCAGTGTATGATGTCATCCAAGTTTCTGACAGCTTCTAGTTTGTTCCTTCAGGATTTCTTCCTGTGCAAAATAAACAGATAAATATACAAACAAATAATTACAGATTAAAACAATCCTCATAAGACAAATCATAAAATGAATTTATAAAAATTCTAACTTTAAAAATGTGATTCTCTTGGTAGCATTTTAATTCAAACAATAAATTAAGGCGATATCTTAATCTATTAAGTTGCTGAATATTTAAATGACTCTCAAAGTCTGGGATGAACAATAGAAAAATGTACTAAATGAAAACTTCTTCAATTATAAGTGAGTCGCTAGAGGCTAATTAAGTTAATAATTGACTAGATTTTATGTCATCCGAACTTTCAAGCATCACATCCTACTCTTTATTCTTTTGATCGATTGTAATCATAACAAAGACACACACACAATGTCTGAATCTTTATATATATATATATGTGTGTGTGTGTGTGTGTGTGTGTGTGTGTGTGTGATATATGTTGAAAAAAATATAATGCTCTTAATTCCATTTGAATTAAAAACATTGACTCATTAAGGTGATACAGAGATCAAATTATTTACCAGAAAATAAAGCTTTCTGCAGTTATAAGTGAGTTGCTGGAGGCTAAATACATCTTTAATTGAACAGATTATAATATAAATTAAAGTTCAATATGTTGTAAACACACATCCGCCAGTGCTGTAAAATAATTATGCTTGGTTAGATTTCTTGAAATGTGAAACTTACCCTGACTTTAGTAAAAAATGACTTAAAATAAGTATTATAACATATATTCCAAACAGTGTATTTAGTCGAATGATCTTAAAACTAGATTGTTAATTGCTTTTTTGCTTTTCTTATTTTGTGTGAAAGGGTCTTAAAAGTGGTTACTAAACAGGTGAATTCCTCTTCATTTAAGAATTGTCATTATATATTCTGTCTGAAAATAAACCAAAGCATTTAAACTTAAGACATGATTATTCTACGAATGTAATCAAGATCACTCATACATGGATATTGTCCACGTTTTTTTAAATTCAAATTTAAAACTTAACAGTAGTTGCAATGAAAATGTATTTTAATGCGTTTTTTAATGGTCACACTTAAAACAAGATCATTCATTCATTTTCCCTCAGCTTTTATATATATATATATATATATACACACACACACACACACACACAGTTGAAGTCAAAATTATTAGCCCCCCTTTGAACTTTTTTAAATATTTCCCAAATGGTGTTCAACAGAGCAAGGAAA
Source organism: Danio aesculapii (assembly GCF_903798145.1). Lineage (NCBI taxonomy): Eukaryota > Metazoa > Chordata > Actinopteri > Cypriniformes > Danionidae > Danio > Danio aesculapii. Next base: position 9,876,797 of record NC_079457.1, on the reverse strand, counting down.
TTTTCACATTATGTCTGATAATATTTTTTCTTCTGGAGAAAGTTTTATTTGTTTTATTTCGGCTAGAATAAAAGCAGTTTTTGATTTAAAAAAAAAAAAAAAACATTTTAAGGACAAAATTATTAGCCCCTTTAAGCTATATTTGTGTTCGATAGTCTACAGAACAAACCATCGATATACAATGATTTGCCTAATTACCCTTACCTGCCTAGTTAACCCTAATTAACCTAGTTAAGCTTTAAATGTCACTTTAAGCTGTATAGAAGTGTCTTGAAAAATATCTAGTCAAATATTATTTACTGTCATCATGGCAAAGATAAAATAAATCAGTTATTAGAAATGAGTCATTAAAACTTTCATGTTTAGAAATGTGTTGAAATAAATTTTCTCTCAGCTAGAAATGAGATCATAACTCTTGAGTAGATCAGGAGTTTTTGTAATAGATCATTTTGAACTATGCCATGACTATCCCATAATGCAGACTGACATCCCTGGTGGTTAAGGTCAAGAGAGCAGCTCATCACTGACTACATTTGTGATGCATTTCAGCCTATATCAGACCTGCAGAACCTTGTGAGACCAACTACACTATCTATTTCAGAAGAGGTTTTTACTGGGAATAACAAACAATTGAATGAAAAAATCAAGAAATTCTTAATTTAAAAATCTTGCATTTAAATCTTATACAATAATTATGACAATTAATACATTTGATCAATGTTATTTGAACATTACCAGTATTGAATTCAAATAGTTGCATTAAAGTTATTTGAACATAACTGTTTAAAATGGTCTACAATTGTAAAAAGGACCCGTCATCATTTCTATGACAATTTAATGTAAATATTAAGTGCAAGCGAAATGTGAAGTACAGGAAGGACTTTTTTGGCACTATATAATGCTGGGGGTGTGAATTAAAGATATTAGTAGTTTAGAAAGTCTGTAAATTTGATGTCCATGAAAGAGTGGGAACCCTGGTGTGCGTTTAATACAACAGTTGTCCCCAAACTTTTATCGTAACAAACCAGTCAACGATTGACAATTTTACGTACATTCATTGCTAGGCAACCATCAACCCTTTTCTTAGAGGATGATAAGATGATAAAACATCTCCAATACAAGTTTTATTCATGGAGAAAATTACAAAGCTTTGCAGTATTTGGGTGTTCTGTGCTTGCCTGTCCACCCATATGTGTATAATATGTGTAAAAGTATGAAGATGATCGATCAGTTTTTGTCACATGACTCGCGATGCGTTTGTGGCATTCTGAAAAGATGAGATGTTTTCAACTGGGAGCGACTGGAAGGGGCGAGCGCGTCGCTCTCATTATGCAAGCACAAGCTGTGCGCCTCCATTGGAATTAACAAACTTGTGCACGGAAAAGACATAATTTAGGAACGAGTTGATCAGTTGATAATTTTTCTTGCACATACATGCTGGATTCACCTGATTTGTTGACAAATGGTTCGCGGATCCATTCAGTCCTTCACTGGGCCTTTTTTCCTTTGCAAGGAAACTTTCTAAAGATGGCTGTTTCTTACTCAATTTGCTGCTTGTGGGTTAAATTTGGGCGTATAAGTGACTGAAATGTTACAGAATGTTACAAAATAAAAGATTTTTCAAAATAAAAGATCGTTCATACTCAAATAATAAATAAAACGGAAATAATTAATTTCTTGTGAGGCCCGGTACCAATTGATCCACAGACTAGTACTGATTTGCGGCTTGAGGGTTGGGACCACTGTACTACAGTACTGCCCATAGTAAACACACACCCTGACCCGACACAGGAGAGAAGATATAGGCAAACAGCTCATCAATGAGTACATTTGTGATGTGTTTCAGCCTAAATCAGGCCTAGAGAACCTCGTGTCTCCAACTATCCATTTCAGCAGAGAGTTTTACTGGGAATAATTTGGAGCAAGAAAACATGTCTAATTTAGTTGAGTAATGCTGAGTAAAGCCAGCGGTGAACAATGAAACTCTGCGCTTCTGAGCGCATTCATCCTCGATAAGCGCTCGACTCAAAGGCACTATGTAGGAAGCCAATAAAAGTGTGAAACAATTCAGTGGCTGCAGATTGAGGGGAAACAAAAGCTTTTGCTGGAAGCGCTGTATTGCTATTCGACGGCGGTCTCTTCCCTGGAGAATAGGGACACGATGCGGGCAGTCAGGCAGTTTAATGCCAAACTCCATCTATCACACTTAAGAAAGAGAAAAAAAAGAGGCACTCGTCTGTTCAACAACATGCGGGGATATTCTGTGGGTTACTCTTTGAAATGGCACGAAGGACCAGACCTGTCATCTGGTGTAAAACTGTGTGTATGTGTGTATGTGTGTGTGGCAGCATCTTCTTGGTTTTCATTAGGAGGACACGCTGTTGTTTAAGTGTAATTGTCAGCTGGGAACACGCTCGCTGTGTTGTTGTCTTTCCTGTGAACGCAGACCTCAGGTGACACTGTATTAATAAATGATGGTGGAAAGTGAAAGTGCACTCTGAGGATCAGAGTTCACAGCCGCTCGCTGAAGTTTGAGAGTGGATCTCCTCCACTAAAACACAACAAAAGCTGATGTTTTGGCTATTTCTGGAGACATTAAAAGTCACACACCTCTGCGGCACACGCTGGAGTGGACACTCACCAGGGCTGCACTTACGCCCACCCTAAAGCGCATTCAGAATCGGTTTGGCCCATAAAGTAATTAACTTGTCTGAATAGATGCAAGCGCAGCCGCGTTGAGAAATTATGTATAATTATGGGTTATGTGTCAAAATTTGACTTAATTAAAAGTCTAAGTGCCTATGCAAAACGATTACAAAACAAAAGACTTCTCACTTAGCTTTGCTTAAAACTAAACTAAGCATCGTTTTCTTAAAATTGACTAATGCAGGCGAGAGACAAGGATGTTTTCTCATTAGTTTTGATGCATTATTGCAAAGCAGCTTAATTTCTCAATGTTTGGATAATTATAGTTGGTACCAAAGTGCAGCGTTCATGTTAAAATAACTGGTTAATTGTTAATGTAAACTTAAATCTTAAAGGGGACCTATTGTCACTTTTATTAAGTGTTTAAGCACAGTTGTGTGGCAACAATCTGTAAAAATAAGCAGCTTCTATTGGTACAAATGTATTAATTTGATTTTTTTTATAATCACACTTGATGAAAACAGTCAGCAGTAACACTTTGATTGACATTCTCCCATTGTACGTGTAATTAGAGGGAGAAAGCCCCCCTCATTAGTGAAAAACTGTGCCTCATTAGCATAGAATGTTAGTCTTGCTTTTGAATCTGCCATTATGCTGACACAAAGGCATTTGTAGCTCCGCCCTTTTTTGAAAAGAGCACAATCTCATTTGAATTTAAAGCGACAGTCACCAAAATGGCACAATTAGGATTGAAGCCTAAAAGGAGCAGTTTCAAAGTTATAAAACATTACTTGTGTGTGTTTTTTTTTTTTTTACTATTATTTTTTTAGGAGTTTTCACCTTTATTTTGACAGGACAGTTGAGAGAATTGACAGGAAAGTGTGGGGAGCCAAGAGAGGGAAAGGATCGGCAGAGGACCTCGAGGCGGGAATTGAACCTGGGTCGCTGCAAACACTGGAGTGCTTGTGTCGGTGCACTTTCCACTACGCCATAGGCACCGACTTGTGTGGTATTTTGAGCTGAAACGTCACATACAGACTCTAGGACATCAGAGACTTAATTTAGATCTTGAAAAAAGGAGCATAATACTATATGCTACTATGTAGGAATGTAACGATTCACCGTGAGCCGGTTGAAAATCGATTCAAATATGTGACTATTCAAATCGGTAGAAATGTTAAACGACTCACGATACATGTTTTGAACAGAGGGGGTGCTGTGTTTACAGGCGCAAGCTTGCTTTACCTGCACATAAGCGGCAAGCAAGAGGTAGGGCGGCAGAGTAAAATGACATCGGTGAAGTGCGCCAGACAAACTGTGTGTAAATTCTACAAAAAGATGTATACTTACACAAACGAGGAATATGATGCACATAAACCGTCAGCACAGTGAAAAATACTGTTATAGACGTCATGCGCAAAAAACTATTAATAAGCCAAACCACGCAGACCAGATGATTTGCAGCTCCGCTTGCTTCGAAGAGATCGCTATGAAGATCACACGGTGGATCAGTGTTTTCATAGCGAAAGTCTGAAGATGAGTTTCAGACTAAAAGAGAAAGTTGTTCTGTTACAGAAGCAGGCATTAGATTATTTTTACCCTCTCCTTTTCAAATTAGTTTATACATATTTTAATAATTTGCTTATTATTATTGATTATTTAAAAATGTTTAAGATTATCTCTTCTTAAGTGCATCACACTGATACTTATGCTGATTAAATATACTAATATACTAATATTAATTATTCACCTTCATAATTATGTTCAACTCCTGTCTCTGTCCTACTATATAATTAGTAAATTTATAATCAGTATTTTATGCCAGTGGCCAGTCCCCTGGAGCAGAGGGACTATTGACCAGCTCTGTACACACTTCTCTCTGGTTGAGGAAAGGCTTACCTCTCCACACCAGCCATCTCAGTCCTCAGTGAAAGAGTTTTTTCTTCAGCAGGGGACATTGTAAATGTGCAAAGACCTTAGCTTATGCCAGAAAACATAGAAATGCGGATATTTCTTTAAAAAAAATCCCAGCACAGTCACAGATATAGTTTGTTTATTTTAATGAGTCGTCTTTGGTTTCTATTATTCTTTTTAAAAAAAAAATTGTTTTTAAAATAGCAATTTGATTATGTTATTTTGCATAAAAAAATCATGCATCGTGAGATTGTTATTGTGAATCATGAGTCAGGTGAATCGTTACATCGTTACTAACTGTAGATCCCATTTAAAGTAAACAAACAACAAAAAAGTAGCAACTGTAGCACTGAAGAAATCATTAACCAAACAGCAGTGTCCCAGCCTGGTCCTCTATCATCTTCTATTACCCTCACTCCTCCTTTTATTCCTCCAGAGCTCTTTCATGGGACTCTTCACTTGCACCATCAACCTCGCTCCACTCCCAACAACTCATGCTTTCTTCACATGCATCTCTGTTGTCCTTGCAGGCCCCAAACCCCACTCCCCGATGAGCTAGCTGTTGTAGCACCTAGGGTAAAATACAAAAGAGGCAAGAGGAAGGAGTTCAAAGGGTTAGTTCAGCCAAGAATGAAAATTCTCTATTAATTACTCACCCTCAAGTCGTTCTAATCCCCTGAGACCTTTGCTAATCGTTGTAATGCAAATTAAGATATTTTAGATGAAATCCTGGAGCTCTCTGACCCTCCATTAAAAACAATGATCCTGGGACTTTTAGGATCCAAAAACATTGTCAAAACATTTATTGTGACTTCAGTGGATTAACTGTAATTATATGAAGCTCCAAGAACAATTTTGTTTGCCAAAAAAACTGTAAAAATAATTTTGTTTACCAATGTCAGATCAGGGTGCTTGTTTATTACAGGCAATGCGATGCTTGTGTATACTTCGTAATTTCCATAGTAAATGCACACCCTGACCTGACACGGGAGAGAAGATTTTGTCTAAAATTGTTACATTTACTTTTTTTTCCTACATAAAACGGTTCTTGAAGCTTCGTATGATTGTAGTTAAACCAATTAAAGGATATAACATGGTTTGACAATGTTTTTGGTCCCTATTGTGGACTTTTAGTATCTGTGGAGGTTGAGGGAACTCTCGGATTTCATCTATAAATTAGTTTTGGCAATCAGTGACGACAAGTAATTATTTTTTTGTGACCTAATCCTCATCCATTTTTTCTCAAATTAATTGAATTTAATGCAATTGCAAATCACTTTTACCTATATTTTACCGTTTTACTCTGTTCCTATACTACTTTGAATTATTTTGATCCTTGGGTAACAAACTAGCAAATTTCTAGTTTGAAACAAGACCAGAAGTGTGAACATAGACTACTGTGTTCAAGGGCCAGACATTTTTATTTTGGGTAGGTCATTTTCAAGAAAATGCTCCAATAATGGGGCAATGGTTAAGAGGGTAATAATAATTCCTTACAATTATATAGTGCTTTTCTCAGCACACTTTACTTTTCACAACCACTACCAATGTGCAGCATCCACACTGCACCACATTGCCCACCACACACAGGTATATTGGTGGAGGAGAGACAGGCTGATGAAGCCAATCAGCAAGTGTGGGGAAGGTTAGGAGGTCATAATGATAGACATCATTATAAAATTTGTCCTGGATGCCAGAATCATATTCTGAAACACGACACACGACAACCAACAAGCGACAGATCGGAAGTCGTTCATTTTTATAGTATTTTAGTCATTTTCATTCTATAGACCCCATAGTAGTCCGGGAGCTGGATGTTGTTCCAATCGTTTTTGTATGTGGAAAATCCGGTTCTGATTTGATCTTCGAATTTGTTAAAATTATTGTGCGACTAGAACGTATGTGACCGGATGTGATGTATCCCAGTGTTGTCCAATAAGATCTACGTCTACGAGATGAAAATTAGTATTAGTAATATTTTTGTTTGTTTGTTTTTCAGTCAGAACAAAAGTCTATATTAAAGGGTCACGAAACACCAAAACACATTTTTTGAGATGTTGACAGTCATATATTTGCCCCACGTTCCTAAAAACACTATTAGGACACTTATATTTCACAAAAAAGTAAAAATTTGGTTGTTTTTGCGTTATTTCCGAGCAAATTTGTTCTGCCGGTTTGAAAAGAAATTTTGAAAGGAGGTTCAGTCCTCCTTGTTCAGTCCATTACTTCCATTGTATTTGTTCAGCTGAGTGAATGGAACCAACCCAGTGATGTCAGACACAGTGATATTCCAAGTTGGTGGCGCCCTTGCGCTAAAAGCGATAGTAAAACATGCCGTTTTCTTCAAAATGGTTACATTAATCGAGTTTGTTTAATATAGTTTCATTAAAGTGGAAACCAATTTACAAGATAATGTAAACTTGACTGAGTGCTTCACTTCCACTTTAAATAAACCATTTTTTTACTGTTACCCTCATCATCCAAACATCAGAAACAGATTGGGTAACTTTAGTGACTTTACTGGCAATTACTTTAACATGTTCAATTCAGCCAGCAGTGAAATTTTACTAATGCACATTTTTTTTTATACAAATCTTAAAATGCATATGAGGAAAGTCATTTCCTCATATTTCATAAATGAGGCCATTTGAATCGAATATTAGCAACATGATCATTTTTACACCACCAGCATAATGTGTAAGCCATGGAGAAGTGTTTGTACGACACAATACAGGTGGTATAAAACTGATTATAATCAAATGACCCTTAAAACATTTTCAAAAATAGAGCTTTAGTAAAAATAGAGCGCTTAGGGACATATATTTCAACGTTTAAATCAGCCCCAGAAATAATCTTCATGTGCACTACTCTCGACCGCATGCTGAGAGAAACCGAAAGTAACCTGAACATACAGTGCAGTACCTTAAATGTCCAGTAGGTCGGGGGTCAAAACCACAAATGGCTGCGACTGCACAGCAATGATAGTGATTCAAAAATATATTTTTTAGGGGGCTGTATTTTGGTATATTTTTGATGTCAGTTGCGGGGTGGAGGGAGGAGGGAGGGCCGCAAGTGGCCCACAGGCTGGCAGTTTGAGATCCCTGCTTTCAATTTTAAAAAGTTCAAGAATTCCACTTCTGTCCTCCTCTGTAGAAAGTTCAAAACGACACAAGAGTAAATAACACCGCAAGCTTCACTTAAGTCAAACTATTCCTGTAATGCCAAATTTATTGAATCATTTCCATAAAACGGCGTCCGTATAATTTAGCGAATCTATTTGAAAACTTCTCTTCCTCGACTTCGGCATGGCTGACAGACTTTAATGGAAAAAAACAAATGACTTGCACCGAGAGAGGGGAAAAGTCTGCGTCTCCCTCTAAACTCTCCAGCTGTAATACATTTCCAGCCTGATTAGAGGTAAAAGCTTGGAAGTTCTTTCATTTCTGTTGATTTAGTTGATAAAATGGAAGAAAGCCATTACTTCTGGCAACCGAAAGGTCCATTTGTCTATGTTCTCCTGTAATACCTGATTATTAGGTATTAAATTCATACTCTGAAAGGAAATTCTGCACAAACTATATCAGCTTGAGGACGTCGTGACATTTTGTACAGTAACGGGCATAACAAATACCAACTTAAACTTTTCATGCACCACTAAAAAAAGACAGCAGATTTGTGGCCATTGTGGAAGGAATGCAAAGTACAGGTTGCTTTTTGTTTGTATTAAGATGTCCCGGGGCTTTAAAAGCCTGCTGTGCCATTTAAAAAACGAGGTAAAGCAAACATATGAATAGGCACTCAGGTTTGACCCGGCCTCTGTTTGTTAGTCTCCATGCGTCGCACCTCTTATAGACCTGGCTGACAATAGATGTGGGTGGTAATGTGAGTTTCTGAGAGCTGTTGTCAACACTGCCAAAGTGTATCATAAAAAAGGCAGCCTCAAATCTCATGCTGGCCTCCCGTCGAGTGTGTTTAAAAAAAGTGAGAAGGTATTTGGAGCCAGGCTTCATTTCTCATTTAGCAGTGAACGCCTTTTGCTAAACGCAGCTTGAACTAAACAGTTCCGTCCTAATTCCCACCAGTAAAACATGTTCATAATTCATTTCAGAGACACGATTGCTTTGTTTCCTCTCAATAAAACTTTGTAGTGATTATTCATTTTTTGGTGCATAATACCTGTTCTGGGTCATTAGGGAATTAGGAAAGCAGGAAATTTATTTGCAAACAATTTCGGGCCCTGCATTTAGATCAGGGGTTTGTAAATTAGCATCACAAAGAGATTTGCTGCCAGTGTCGACATGCTAAGATTTCATTATGCCGACTGCTAAATTGTTTGTGGATTTGAGTGTATTGTAATATACATTTATACATGATTAAGTCAAATATACATATTTATAATGAAGACTGCATATATGCATCAACGATTAAACTACAAACAGGAGCATCTCATGAGGAATTGCACTTGATTATAATATTTTAAAAAAATCTGTCTAAATGAGACACTTATGGTTATTTATCCAGTGCATTTTGGTTTTATATTATAAGGAGCGGCTTAAATTGATGTTAACTTTAACGCAGGTACATGCATTTGGAGATAACAGAATTTTTAAAAAAGTATTTTGCGTATACTGAAGTTTAATGCATTGCGAAAAAAGTCAAAAGTCTAGCTTGCTAAAAAATAAAATAAAACGAATTTAAAATAAAATAAAACATAAATAAAATAAATCAATTAAAAATAAAATAAGTTTAAAACAAAATAAATGCATTTTAAATAAAATAAAACACAATAAAATAAATAAAAAATAAATGTAAAATATAAATAAAATAAATATAAAATGAAATAAATTTAAAATAAATTAAAAATAAAATAAATAAATATAAAATTAAATGTTTAAATTAAAATAAAATAAGTACATTTTAAATAAAATAAAATAAATTAAAAATAAAACCAATAGAAAATAAAACAAATAAAATAAATACATTTTAAATAAAGCAAATTTAAAATAAAATAAAATACATTTAAAATAAAATAAAATACATTTAAAATAAAATTAATAAAAAACAAACAAATTAAATTAAATAAATTAATAAAAAAATAAAGTAAATTAAAAATGAAACAATTTAAAATAAAATAAAAATAAATTAATTCATTAAAAATAAAATACATTAAAAATAAAATGCATTAAAATAAAACAAAATTTAAAAATGTAAATAAAGTAAAATGAATTTTGAATAAAATAAGTTTAAAATAAAATAAATCCATTTTAAATAAAGCTAATTTTTAAATAAAATAAAACAAAATGAAAAATTAAATAAATTTAAAATAAAATAAAATAAACTTAAAATGAAACAAATAAAAATAAATAAATTTAAAATAAAATATGTTTAAAATAAAAGAAATAAATTTAAAATAAACTAAATTTGAAATAACAATAAAATAAATAAATTTTTAATAAAATAAATTTAAAATAGTCCATTTAAAATAAAAAAAACAAAAGGAAAGAAAAAAAATATTAAACTAAATTAAATTAAAATTAAATTAATTAATTTAAAATAAAACAAATTTAAAATCAAAATAAAATAAATTAAAATAAAATAAAAATAAAATAATAAAATAAATGTAAAATAAAAAAAAATGAAATAAACAATAGTATTTTCTGGCTTTTAGATTGATGCAAAAACTAAGTTTTGGAATAATAAAGGTTTATGATTCTTAGATGTTTTTTTTCTTCACAAACTAACCAAACTTTGAAGCCAACCTACACTAACTAGAAGTAAAAAGCTTCATGTAAACTTAAAACAAAACTATACACTCAGACTTATTTAAAACACATTTTCATTAAAAGTCTGAATTGAAGTAGTCTGCAAACGCACAATTTAAAACAACGTGGCTGTAAAAGCACACATCAGTTTACCTGTTTGCTTTGATGAAGTTTAACGTCATTGACAGCCTCTGTATTATGTGGCAGTACTTACCAGTATGTACATCATACAATAAAACATCAAAACATATCAAGTGTAACATCTGAGCAGGCTCCAGTCTGCAAGAGGGAGCCTCTACCTGAATATTAAACATTCCATCATTTCCTGTCCCATCAGTTCCTGTCCACATCATTTCCTCTCCACCTAAACTGTGTATTCACACTACATTGAGAAAGTATTGCCAATTCCCCTGCCTTACCGAACAGTTCTTCAATGCCATTGTTAATGATTTCTTTTGTGATGCTTTCTTACCTCATGTTTTTGGATTTGCTTGTTATTTAACTGGCTTGCTTGTGTTTCCATGTGACCTCGATACAATAATTGAAATTGTTTGGATTGTACGATCAGATTTTTTAATTCAGTACATTATACATTGATTTTTGAAAGCAGCAAACAAACTCATCCATAACCCAACAAGACCTCGCCCCTTTTTATATCTTCCCTATAGTTAGACACGCCCCTTACTGCTGATGTGCTGTTCAATTGAAGAAATCATAAGGACTCTGAATCATTTTGTTTTTGTTGAATCAATGAGTCGATTGGTTCAGTTTAATGATTTGTTGAACTGATCTGATTCTTAAAATCAAATATGGTATGGTTAATAGTAAACTTGTTTAAATACAGAGCAAAGATCAATTATTCTTTTGAATCAAATGTAATGTAATGTGTATTTATATAGCGCATTTATTGTGTATGACCATAGACCTAAAGCGCTTCACAATCATGAGAGGGGGTCTTTCCACACCACCACCAGTGTGCAGCATCCACTTGGATGATGCGACGGCAGCCACAGGACAATGGCGCCGGAGCACTCACCACACACCAGCTATTGGTGGAGTGGAGACACAGTGATCTTGTCAATGAAATCTTTTCAATGAATCAATTCTGTTTAATAGCCAGTTCGAAGGATTCATTTACAAGAATCAAACTGATTTGATTCTTAAAACACACTCTTATTGATCTGGTTATTAGTAGATTTAGTTTGGTTTACAATGAAATATAGTGCAAATGTCATCATGTCATTTTTATCATTTGTCACTGAACATTTATATGTTTTTTTTAAACGTATAAATAGTTACCCCAAAATGTCAGAATTTACTCATTTACTGGTTTATTTATTAGTTTATTTCTTCCGTTGAACACAAAAGAAGATATTTTGAAGTATGGTGGTAGTTGGCACCCATTAACTTCCATAATACATTACCTGACAAAAGTCTTGTCACCTATCCAAGTTTTAGGAAAAACAAATAATAACTTGAGTTCTAATTGATCATTTGCTATCAGAAGTGGCTTATATAAAGGGCAAAGGCCTCTAGATTATGCTTATTTGACCAAAATAAAATATGATGTAGAATATGATATAATTAGGACAGTTACGTCTGACTTTGCTTAGACAAAAGTCTTGTCACTTAACAAAAATAATGTACAGTATAGAATATAAAGTCATGGTGCGGTGGAAAAAGAATTAATATTGTGTATGACTCCCAAGTGCTTGGAGGACTGCATCCAGACATCTCTGAAATGACTCAAATAACTGATTAATAAAGTCATCTGGAATGGCAAAGAAAGTGTTCTTGCAGGACTCCCAGAGTTCATCAAGATTTTTTGGATTCATCTTCAATGCCTCCTCCATCTTACCCCAGACATGCTCAATAATGTTCATGTCTGGTGACTGGGCTGGCCAATCCTGGAGCACCTTGACCTTCTTTGCTTTCTGGAAAGATGTGGAGGCTGAAGTATGAGAAGGAGCGCTATCCTGCTGAAGAATTTGCCCTCTCCTGTGGTGTGTAATGTAATGGGCAGCACAAATGTCTTGATAGCTCAGGCTGCAGATCTCTCACAAGTCCCCATTCTAAATATAACCCCAAACCATGATTTTTCCTTCACCAAACTTGACTGATTTCCGGGAGAATCTTGAATCCATGCTTGTTCCAATAAGTCGTCTGCAGTATTCGTGATATATGATGCTTGGGATGCAGTTCAACAGATGATTCATCGGAAACATCTACCTTCTGCCACTTTTCCAAATGATTAACTAGAAGTCAAGTTATTATTTGTTGCTTTTACAATTGAGATCGATGTATATTTTGGGTTCTTCAGAAGAAACTATTTTACAAATTTAAAAGAACACTGGGTTAAATAAACTTTTTGCCAAATTAAATATATATATATATATAACTTTATTATATATTGGCTCAGTGGTTAGCACTCTCGCCTCACAGCAAGAAGGTCGCTGATTTAAATCCTGGCTGGGCCAGTTGGCACTTCTGTGTGGAGTTTGCATGTTCTCCCCGTGTTGGTGTGGGTTTCCTCCTGGTGCTCTGGTTTCCCCCACAGCCCAAAGACATGCGGTATAGGTGGATTGAATAAGCTAAATTGGTCGAAGTGTGTGAATGCGAGAGTGTATGGGTGTTTTCCAGCACTGGGTTGTGGCTAGAAGGGCATGTAAAACATATTTTGGTATAGTTGGTGGTTCATTTGACTGTGGCGACCACTCATAAATAAAGAAACTAAGCTGAAGGAAAATGAGTCTAACTCACTAAATATTATTAAAGACATTGTCAAACTGTTTGTCAGCAAGTGTCCGTGACCAGTGACCTCTGTGAGACATGACAGTAAATATTTCCGAAAACATATTTTGAAAAAAAAGCCTGGTGTAATTTGAGCCAATTAGAGGCTCTCTGGCTGCTCGGCCACGCAGGGATTTGAATTAGAATGGCAAATGAGACAGCAGATGTTTCAGCCGACCATCAGATGCTCGGGGATATTGGGGTTACAAACCAGTCAACCTTCTCACTGTGGTCATCTTTTGGACAATAAATGCAGGACTGCCTGCCGGATTGGCTGTTTATGGAAAGTCTTTCTAGACCAGACAGAATAAAAAAAAAACAGAGGTAACTTTGGCGTCTTTACAGCTGACATGAACATGATTGCTGTGATCCAGAATTAAAAGCCAAGTATAAATGGATTTTGATGAGACCACTGGAATACTGTAGGGACAAATCTGCAGAATTAATTAATTATTTATTTCTTAAAGATGTTAGTGAAAGACTGAACTAATTAGATTACTGTATACTGCTTTATACTAGTATACTACTATATTGGTATATATATATATATATATATATACACACACAGTTGAAGTCAGAATTATTAGCCCCCCTGTTTATTTTTTTTCCCAATTTCTGTTTAAGCTTAAAATAAGCTTAAGGGGCTAATAATATTGTCCTCAAAATGGTGTTTAAAAAATTTAAAACGGCTTTTATTCTAGCCAAAATAAAACAAATAAGACTTTCTCCAGAAGAAAAAAATATTATCAGACATACTGTGAAAATTTCCTTCCTCTGTTAAACATCATTTGGGAAATATTTAAAAAAGAAAAAAAATTCAAAGAGGGGCTAATAATTCTGACTTCAACTGTACATATTCAACAGTTCTGTCTGGTTCTCGAATCTGATTGGCTGATAGCCGTGTTATATTCTGCAATATCAGCACTCGTACAGGGTGATTGTGTATTACTCCACCCACATAGAGTGACAGCAGATCAATAAACTCACTACAGTTTGACAAATATTGCTGCTGTTGGACAACATAATGTAATTTTGAGGCTTTTTGGGTGAGAATGTTGTTGTTTAGATTGCAACTATGCAGTTTGTTTATAAGGATAGACCTATTTTAAATATTTATTATATCAGCACATCAGTGGCCATCAACCTGTCATACTAAGCAGGGTAAAGTGGGTTGACGTTCTGCCACAAGATGACGACAGAGCATCCCTAAGTGCTTAGGGGAGGAAAAATTCAGTGTAAATTTCAAATTACAGCTGATCAAATCATTATAGTCGATCTCTCTCTTTTGGATGTTGTAGTGCTGTATTTATACCATAGTAATCTGGTAGTGTTTGCTTTGCTTTGGCTTTTTCTGGGTTCATTATTCTGGGTTCATTATTGTGATTTCCTGATTGCAACAGAGAAATACTGGGGAATCTCTGTAGACCGATGGCATTTCATGTTGTTCAGCCTTATAATCTTAAAATGTGATCAAAATCACATGTTTTTTCATCACTTCAGACTTTACGCTAGAGAATCATTCAAGTACTAGCTCTAAAGTGACGTTTGTGAACTGGCAACAGTTTCTGCTGTTCTGACGTCAGCTGCAGATGTGAATGAATGGAGGAAGAAAGTAGTTCCTCATACAAACATGTTTTTTAGACTCTCCTTGTTTGATTTTCTTTTTTATATACATGATTATGCCGTCGAACTGTTGTATAAACGCAATATCCCATGAGTAGCAGTGCGATACGGCTGTATATCGTCACTGGTGTGTCACTAACGCCCCATTCACACAGGGCGTCAGCGTCAACGCCTCCCATTCCCCGAATTTAATTGTGGATCTGTCTGCGACACTTGGGAAAGTTGGGAATTTCTCAACTTTAACCTTTAGTGTCAACGGAAGTGTCAGCCAATCAGATCACTTTATGCAAATACCCTAGCTCAAACAGAAGCCGATTGTGGACTAATTTCATTGGCTGATGCTGCTGTGACGATCGCCCTCCATCAAGCATTGACGCTGAAGACCTATGTGAATCGGGCGTAACGCATGCCTCCCATTAGTGCTGATATACAGCCATATCGCACTGCTACTCGTGTGATATTGCTCATTTATATTTATAGTCAATTTAATACGTAAAATAAAAGAAAATGTACTGGTAGTTTATGACTATATTCTTATAGCGTAATATACAACACCAACCCAGGCAAAATATCTCTTCAAACTTTTAAAAATGACTATAAAAGTCACTTTTTCAGATGGTGGAGGAAAGTTAAATGTCCCATAACGCAATTCAAAAGCATAAATAATAATAAAAGGACTGCCTGCCGCATTGGCTGTATATGGAAAGTCATTCAAGAGCAGACAGAACAAAGAAAAACAAAGGTAACTTTGGCGTCTTTACAGCTGACATGAACATGTTTGCTGTGATCCAGAATTAGAAGCCAAGTATAAATGGATTTTGATGAGACCACTGGAACATTGTACAGACAAATCTGCAGAATTAATTCACTTATTTGTTTGGTAAAGATGTTGATATCTGGAATAAATTAACACATTAGAAAAAATCACAAGACAGAAAATTGGCCGTAGTGCCAATTTGAATATTGAAATTGGCAATAGTTTGCGGTTCATTCCGCTGTGGCGACCCTTGATAAATAAGGGACTAAGCCGAAGGAAAATGAATGATTTAAAAGGTTATGTATTTTGTGATTCACAGGTTTTGAATTGCATCATGAGACATTGATTTCTACTCTGTCGACTTTTGATGCTCAAAACTCTGCAGTTTAGTTTTAATGATATTTTACTAGTTTGAAACAATATTTTTATATAAAAAGTAATTTATAGTGAATTTAATCCATAAAATAAATGGAAAAGTACTGGCAGATTGACTATATCTCTTCAAACTTAAAAAAAAAAGTTTTTTTTTCTTCACTTTTCAACATCATAAGATCTCCTGTTGCAATTCAAAAGCATAAATAAAAATAATAATAAAAATAATAATACATTTAAAAACATGAATCACAAAATATGGAAAACTTATCATTTCAGATATAATATTCAGATTTAAATTCAATATTAAAATGCAAATACACTGAAAAAAAAAAGGATTTATTGAATTTACTCTTCTTTTTTAGTTAGTCAATTTAGCAAACAATTTATTTGGGCTGAATTTAAACAAGTTAACATTAAGTTAAACATTACGAAATTTAATTAGTTTGTTTAAATCCAGCCCAAATAAATTGTTTGCAACCACTTACCTTATAATAATTTATTAAATCAGATTAATCATTTTTTCTGTGTAAATTCAAGTGAATAAAATAGTTAAACATATATATATTTTATTTTAAATTTAAATAAATTAAACCACATAATTTTTACCAGTCAAAACCAGAGGATCTGATCTCATAAGGTGTAAATGCACCGCAGCTAAAGAATTTCTAGATGCGAATAAAAAATTAATACCCAGTTTAAAGGGGGCCTTAATGACGTCCATCCATCATCAAATATCTGTCCATTTTTAAGTACTGTACCTGTTGTGTCCTTGCTGCCTTTTACACATAAATACATAAATACTGCATATGTTTGGGATGAGCTGGCGTGAAATTCAACTTTGGTTTTGGATATAATTATAACAGTTTATGCTGAAATGTTGCTTTTGATTAAGCTTACGCTGAAAAAAATATTTTTGCAACTATTTATATGGGCTGAATTTAAACAAACAAATGAAATGTTTGTTTAATCAGCCTATATAAATCGTCTGCAACTACTTACCTTAAAAAATCAAGTAAATCCAATAAACCATTTCTTTCAGTGAATTTCTTACACTGCCGACTATTGAGTATATAAATGCACTCATACTTCTGTAACACACTAATAAGTGAAGATGAAACTCCGAACCCATTTTGCCCCGCAATATTGAACAGAAAACATATTTGGAGGAAGGCAGCCGCTGGCCAGCTCTCGGGAATAAAGCAGTTACCACACTTACTAAAAGAAGATTAATGTTTTATCCCTCGCACCCAATAGTGCTTTGTCTCAGAGCGTCACAGACGGAGAGAAGGAGAAAGAGAGACAGATGATAAAAGTCCTCTGTGCTTCCTCTCTAATCAGTTTAGCTCATTTCTAATAGCAATGGATGACTGATACAAAGAGGAGCTGTGATTGATTACACTCTGGAGATGTGCTTAAAACGCCTTTGCTTTTTTCACTCGCAGATGCTGCACCACACCATTAGGAGGCGCTCGGGAGTCGTGAGAGTATCAATGTATCAATAAATAGGGCAGTGTGATTGACTAGCCTATTGATGACGTTCATTTATATGTAAAAATTAATATAATTAATATAATTTTAATTGTTAAAAATATCATTTGCAATCAGTAATAATAATAATAATAATAATAATTCCTCACATTTATTTAGCACTTTTCTGGACACCCAAAGCGCTTTACACATTTTTTGGGGGGAATCTCCTCATCCACCATCAGTGTGCAGTATCCACCAGGATGATGGGGCGGCAGCCATATTGTGCCAGACCGCACACCACACACCAGCTGATTGGTGGAGAGGAGACAGAGTGATGAAGCCAATTATCATATAGGGATGGTTAGAAGGCCACAAATTTGGCCAGGATGCCAGGGTTGAACCCCTACTATTTTTTTTCGTAGGACATCCTGGGATGTTTAACAACCACAGAGAGTCTGGACCACGGTCTAACAACTCATCCGAAAGACGGCACTCAGTGAGCAGTATTGAGTCCCCATCAATATACTGGGGCGTTAGAAATCCACGCAGATCGCAGGTTGAGCGTCCCCTGCTGCCTCAATCCTGGAGCACCTTGACCTTCTTTGCTTTCAGGAACTTTGATGTGGAGGCTGAAGTATGAGAAGGAGCGCTATCCTGCTGAAGAATTTGCCCTCTCCTGTGGTTTGTTGTGTAACGGGCAGCACAAATGTCTTGATACCTCAGGCTGTTGATGTTGCCATCCACTCTGAAGAACTCTTGCACACCTCCATACTGAATGTAACCCCAAACCATGTTTTTTCCTTCACCAAACTTGACTGATTTCTGTAAGAATCTTGGGTCAATGCGAGTCCCAATAGGTCTGCAGTATTTGTGATGATTGGGATGCATATCCCATTGAACCACTTCACAAGGTATTCCAACAGCTTTTACAATCGCTTCTCTGGGCTTTTTTTACTCAGTAAACAAAGATTTCAAAACAGAAGTCTCTCTAAACTTTGTTAATCGATTATCGAATTTCTAACCCAAGCAGAGTGTTCTGCATTCAGTGTTCCTGGTGTTTTGCTCAGGCACACAGAGAGCTGTGTTTGTTGAGAGTGAACAGGGATTATAAAGTTTCCCTTTGCAGAAACTTCTGACGTGACTGGACTCCCTACCGGATGGGTTTACAGAAGGAAAAGGCCGGCCTCTGTAATGTTATGCTGAAAATGAATCAAATGCAGGGGGGGTGGTGAAATTATCAGTGATTTTGTAATCAGGAAGTCTTTGGTTATCTGCCCTTGGAGGAGACGGAGAGACACAGACAGGGAAATAGGCCTGGCGGAGCTTGTAAATGGATTCAGTCCAAAGTGAAAACAATGATCAGCGTGTCGCCTCTGTAATGAGGAAAGACCGAACCACCAGAGTATGACAAAAATATTCAGTACATAAATTGCCGTCTTTGCATTTAAAGAAACCGTTTACCCAGCAACGGCAATTGTCTTTTTTAGTCACTGATCCAAACCCATATTCATGGACTTTCCGTGGTGTTTTTTGTATCTGATTTGTAGTAGGGCTGAGCAATTAATTGAAAGTGATTGTGTTTGCAGGGCGACATTGTGGCTCAGTGTTTAGCAATGTTGTGTCACAGCAAGAAGGTCGCTGGTTTGAGTCCCAGTTGGGTCAGTTGGCATTTCTGTGTGAAGTTTGCATGTTCTCCCCATGTTGGTGTGGGTTTCCTCCGGGTGCTCCGGTTTCCCCCACAGTCCACAAGCGCACAAGCTATATGGTTCATAAATTTTTTATATGAAATCCTAAACAATAGTTCAAACATTAGTACGTTTAATGGGCCCTCATGTTCAGGGGATCACTTATTTTGGCTCGTTTTGTGTTGGGTGTGAATTTAGTGAATCGTTTACTGAAATCTCACAAGCAACTGTAAATAATCAGCTTGTTTGTGGATTGAACACAGCAGATGATGATTTCTTCAATTCAAAAAACAAGGAACAAGGATTTTTTTCAACACATTTCTAAACATAATAGTTTTAATAACTCATCTCTTATAACTGATTTATTTTATCTTTGCCATGATGACAGTAAATAATATTTGACTAGATATTTTTCAAGACACTTCTATACAGCGTAAAGTGATATTTAAAGGCTTAACTAGGTTAATTATGTTACCTAGGCAGGTTAGGGTAATTAGGCAAGTTATTGTATAATGATGGTTTGTTCTGTAGACTATCAAAAAAAATATATAGCTTAAATGGGCTAATAATTTTGACCTTAAAATTTATTTTAAAAAATGAAAAACTCTTTTTTTTTCTAGCCAAAATAAAACAAATAAGACTTTCTCCAGAAGAAAAAATATTATCAGACAAACTGTAGAAATTGCCTTGCTCTGTTAAGCATCATTTGGGAAATATTTAAAAAAGAAAACAAATTCAAAGGGGGGCTAATAATTCTGACTTCAACTGTATATGCATAATTAATAATAATAACATCTAAAGATGTTTTTTTTTTTTTCAAGCAAAACTAATTTCGCCCTAAATGAGCATAAACAGTTAGGAAAGCAATCGAATGCTTTTATTATAACGTTAGATGTGTGCATTTTTAAAGTGACACCTGTTATTTAATGTAATCAAATGAAAATCATAATAAAAGAGATTCATTCGTTGCTCTTTTATCAGAATGTGTAAGTTATACAGTGAAGAAAAGATTAATGAGGTTTGATCACTTGATTCTATTTCATTATAATAGCTATTAATTTTAATAAGCAGAACTGTTTGCTAATGTATTTACTAATGTATACTATTTATTTTGTCTTTTGTAAATAATAATAATAATAAAACATATTACTGACCATTTAACTGTTTATTTACAATGAACAGTACCAGAAGAACATCTTTAGGAATTTGGGTATGTTTTTTTGGGGGGGCATATCCCATATCATTATCCCATATTATTATCCCATATTATCACATCTCAATCTTGATAGGTATGCCTAAAATCAGCCAAATATCAACAATATTTGACGAGGTTCTTGGACGTCAAAATAACGTTGTTCGTAGACGCTGGCTAGACATTGAAGTTTGATCAACTGACATTGACTTAAATCTAACCTAATATTAACATCTTATGTGTGCCTCCTAGTTTGGTGAAAAAAAGAAGTCCAGGATATTCATCCTCCATTCCTGCTCTACTCAAGTAATAAAGTAACAGCAGTTTATAAAAAAACTAAAGCTGAGTAAACAATGGCATCATTTTAATTCAGTACTATGAACTACACCTTTAAAACAACACTCCCAAAGGCAATGACAGACGAGTAATAATGACAGACACGGCTCTGAACTTTGCAGGGAACAAACTCTTTGAAAGGGAGTTTCAAACGCACATAAATATAAGTTAATTCAGCGAGCCCCCGGCATCCTAGCAGAGCGTCCCAAGCTGCAGTGATTGAAATGTAATTATTGGCAAATGAATTCATCTCCGAGTCCGCGCCAGTGATTGCTTCCCCACCGCAAGTCCATCTGGACCAGCGAAGCGTCTCTTTTTCACGCCGAATCCTCAATGAGTTCCCTTTACACGGCCCATGTCGCATCACGCGTCCCTGAGCTCTTCTCCAGCAGTGGGCCAAGGTTTATAATCTGCCACAAATCCCCCCAGCGTTCGCGTACATGTCAGGCTGTCATAATCTCTTCTACATGAGCTGTCAAGTGTTGGGTCTTGTTTTCCGTCGAGTGTGTGGAGGATGTTTCTCTGCTTTTGCAGAGGGAATGCAGAGGATTTCTCTGCTTTTTTTGCGAGCACACTCTGCGCTGTCAGTCTGAATGTAGACGTAGTGAAGTCATCTTAACGCCGTCTGAAACACCTGTCTGACAATTTCAAGTGGAAATGTGCCAACTCTCGTACTGATGCTACATACTTAAAGTATATACTAGAGGAAGCTCAGAGCATGGGAAATGATCCATTCATTTTCTCAATATAGAAAATTGAATTTAATTACACTTAATACACTTCATTGAACATGTACACATACATCACCTATATGTTATATATCTGCAGGTTAACCATGTTTCTAACAACTTTAACTAGTTGAAGGTCCAGCCTGATCTCACGAAAAAATGTAAGTATTTTACATTTTGACAGTTTAGTGGCTAATTTGTATGAATAGTAGTGACTGAACTCGTACGAAATGGTACGATTTTAAAAAGGAGGCGTGGCACCTAACCCCACCCCTAAACCCAACCGTCATTGGAGGATGAGCAAATCGTACTAAATTGTACGAATTAGATCATACGAATTCGTACGAATTAGCCACTAAAAAAAAAGTTACGAATTGCCGTGAGATTGTGTTGGAAGGGCCCGTGAAGTGCTTCGAAATGTGCAACTCTATTCAATGATTGACTTAATCTCATTTGAAACATGAAGAGAGGGTGGGACACAGTTTAGCTCCTCCCCTTTAATAAAAAACAGCCTATAGTGTTTTGGTTTTATTCCAGCTGTCCCAACACAAATCAGTTCTGTGCAACCTAGTAAACCCATACAAAATCCAACCATTTTTACAGTGCCATTGTTTACTTCGCAGGGGTTTGATTGGTTAATAAAGTCTCCAAGCAACCAAACTGCAGAGGATAAACAAGCCAGTGCAGCACCAGCATGTGTTACACAGGTGTAGAGTCATCAAAAGAGAAGATCATGTACAGCGTTTTACATACCTGCCTCTGCAAACATTTGTTGAACAGGTTTTATGAGCTGATCAGCATTCATTGATGCGTATATATGCATTAATGTCAGTCTGAAGTAGGGCAGCATGATATTGGACAAAAACTGATATTGCAATATTTAGTTTGTCTGCGATATACAGTTAAAGTCAGAATTATTAGCCCCCCTGTTTATTTTTCCCCCGATCCCTGTTTAACTGAGATTTTTTTTTCAACATATTTCTGGACATAATAGTTTTAATAACTCATTTCTAATAACTGATTTATTTTATCTTTGCCATGATGACAGTAAATAATATTTGACTAGATATTTTTCAAGACACTTCTATACAGCTTAAAGTGACATTTAAAGGGCACCTAGGTTAGCCCTTTTTTCAGATTTAATATAAGTGTTTTGTGTCTCCAGAATGTGTCTGTAAAGTTTCAGCTCAAAACACCCATCAGATTTTTCATTATACCTTTTTCAAGATTCTATTTTAGACATTTTTTCACTAGGGGGTTGTTTTGTCGTACTGCGCCTTTAAGGATAGTCCTCCCCGCCACCGTTTCTACGTGCCTTAATCTCCTCCCTCGGCTGCGTCAGACAACAGACAGACTTAAAGGAAGCAGATCTCACGTAGCGCTTGTGAGAAATACTACAGTAAGAACTTTACCAATGAGTATTTGTTGTGCAGTTGCATCGATGAGTCACACACAATGTCGTTACAAAGTTCACGCGCGCACACACACAGATACACAGCGCAGACACACACACACACACGCACAGACAGACCGACAGACAGAGCGCGGGTTTAGCTTTGCATTCTTTTTGCAAAGCGATCTGAACAGACCTTTTATACAGCTCTGCACAAGACGTTTGGCCAGCGGAGAAATTAAAATGGTCGTGCCCAACTGAGCCTGGTTTCTCTCAAGGTTTTTTTTCTTCACTTCCACCTTTAGTGAAGTTTTTTTTTCCCTCTCCGCTGTCGCCACTGGCTTGCATGTTTCGGGATCTGTAGAGCTGCGCATCGTTGGATTTGCTCTTCAGTATTTGGACTCTCAGTAGTGATTATTAAACCACACTGAACTGAGCTAAACTGAACTGAACTTAAACACTACAAACTGAACTACACTGTTCCTCTACATTGTATAAGCGCTATACAAATAAAGGTGAATTGAATTGAATTGAATTATTCCCGGTTGCTTTGCACTCGTCCTCTCTTGTTGATATGATTATGCACGTGACTACCGGGACATGTTAATACGCGCAGCTGTCAATCAATTTGGTGGGCGGGGGGACCGCACTCCTACGTAAAGTTGCGGTTGGTCTGTTTTTATGTTGTTAAATTGGAAAAAAAAGGACTGGGTGTGTTTATATAACCCCAATATGACGGTCTATACACCATACATGCACATTTGTCTGTCCAAACAGTTTGAAAAGTAGATTTTTCACCATAGGTGCCCTTTAAAGGCTTAACTAGGTTAATTAGGCAGATTAGGGTAATTAGGCAAGTTATTGTATAATGATGGTTTCTTCTGTAGACTATCGAAAAAAAATATATATAGCTTAAAGGGGCCAATAATATTGACCTTAATATGGTTTTTAAAAATTTAAAACTGCTTTTATTCTAGCCAAAATAAAACAAATAAGACTTTCTCCAGAAGAAAAAATATTATCAGACATACTGTGAAAATTCCCTTGCTCTGTTAAACGTCATTTGGGAAATATTTAAAAAAGAACAAAAAATTCAAAGGGGGGCTAATAATTCTGACTTTAACTGTGTATTGAGATATGAATATAAGTTCACAAGCTCATGTATAACTGTATTTGGAATGAATTCATATTTTTACATTTGATATTGAACAAATACAAATAAATGTTATGGTTTTCTGTGGAATCTAAACAGTATAGACAGTATGTTCTTGTGGAAACTGTGGATTTTTTTTTAATGAAAAGTTAATCTTCAGCAAGGGCAGCATGGTGGCTCAGTGGTTAGCACTGTTGCCTCACAGCAAGAGGGTTGCTGATTTCAATCCCGGCTGGGTCAGTTGGTATTTCTGTGTGGAGTTAGCATGTTCTTCCCGTGTTGGCATGGGTTTTCTCCGGTGTCCCCCACAATCCAAAGACATGCGCTATAGGTGATTGAATAAACTAAATCGGCCGTAGTGTATGAGTGAATGTAAGAGTGTATAGGTGTTTCCAAGTACTGGGTTGCGGTTGGAAGCACATCCGATGCGTAAAGCATATGCTGGAATAGTTGGCGGTTCATTCCGCTGTAGCAACCTTTGATGAAATCAGAGACTTCAGTCGATGGAAAATGAATTAGTTTTCAGCAACTCTGCAACCCTAAGAATTAGAATCGATTAGCAGAATAAGAATCAATAGAATGTAAATATTTTCCCCCTCGTTTTCATTCACCAGGCGATGCTGTAGTTCATTTGCCCTGTTGATTAGACTATACACTTTGTGTATTTCATTTGGAGTCACTTTAACATCCTGAATCTATCATTCAAATTCATACGGCAAAGCTTTCTGTCTGCATGTCTGAAATCAACATGTCAATTTTCCTGAAATTATCCTCTATTTTTCTCTCAGGAATGCACATTGATTGCACTGTTGTTCCTAAAGTTGGAAAATCCACTATAAACTCTGCAGGTAAATGCATTTCAAGGCTTAAAACAATCTCTGAGCACATGAAAAAAATGTAAAAGACAAAGTTCATCACGCAACCTGTCGAGATTTGCCATTTCAATTGACATCCTGCTCTATCGTACATAAAACATTTCTAGCTGGAGACATTGCAAAAGAAGCATGTGCCAAAACTTCATACTTTAAAATTGAACATGGATCTACCCCAATACTGCCTAGTCCCACATAGACCGAAGGCAACACTGGGAACGCAATGCTCTGGGATCCTCAGACTGCTAAATAATCCACAAGTAGCAGCATGCAGCATTAAAAGAGCATTAAAAATTAGTGATGTTTGTTCCCTGGCAATTGAGATTACCTCTGACACGAAAAGCAGCAAGTGTGATACGTCTCTGTCTGCTTTTATATTTTTTATAGCACTCCGGGGAGACGCCGAGCGAAAGCTGTGATCTCCCTGGAGGAAAACAGTGCACCGGGAGACAGATTTGTGCCTTTTTTTTTCCCTCTCATGGGCGGCTCGGTGCACCATCTGTTTTGCAGGCGGTTAACGGTGCATGGTGATCAAAATGTACAAACAGGACACGTTTTCAGCAGCTTGTTAGAATGAGGGATTCAATCAGAAATCTTGATTTGGCGGTGGTGACCTTTGGATGTAACCCCCATAGACTAGCTGATGGGAAGTTTCTGAAAGTAATAATGCGGCTGGAATGGAATTACTTGAAAAACAGAGACCCCTAGTGGCAGGATTGTTGAAGTACATTCAAAGCAAACTGTTGATCACGGTCTGTGTTGAAGGGATAGTCAGGGACGGATTAAGCAAACTCAAGGGCTTGAAATTGGGGTTTACCTTTAAAAAGTTTCATAAAAAAACCCTTCATAAAAGCAAAGATGATGCATTTAGATTGGGGTTTATTTGCCATTCGATGTAGTGGAAGTTTCAAAGTAGAATAGTACACTGCTGGGTTGTGTCTAAACAGTGGGTCAAATAGATACAAACCCAACCATTGGGTTAAAAAGTGTCATTTACATTTAACTGAAAAAATGAACCCAACATTGTTTTTTATTATGACCCAATTTATTTATTTGACCCAACATTGGGGTATAACTACACTGAAAAAGTGTTGCATGCAAAACTGTTGCAAACAATTTGTTTGTGTTGAATTTAAACAAACAAATTAAATTGAGTAATGTTCAACTTAATTTGTTTGTTTAAATTCAGCCCAAATAAATTGTTTACAACCACTTAACATAAAAAAATTGAGTAAATCCAAGAAATCATCTTTGAATAATTTTTTTCAGTGTGCCTAGCATTTTTAGAGTGTGTAGTAGTAACTAATTACACCCAACACTAGTAACATTTCATTAAAAAACAAATAAAAAAATTGGGATGTTCAGATCTGATCACATGATTGGAAATCGGGCCCAATCACGCAGTTTCAGACTCGATCGAATCAGATGTTACCTCCCGATCAGGACTCAAGCACAGAGTTAACCTCTTTTTTGACTTCACACAGAAACAACAACGTGTGCGGCATGACATCACTTTCTTGCAGAGACTCTATTGATTAAATGCCGGCAAAGTAGAACACAGAAGCAGCTTAAAGCTGAAAGCGTGAGTATGTCTTGTATGAATATTTTTTCTTCTGGAGAAAGTCTTATTTGTTTTATTTTGGCTTAAATTTATGAACCATTTTATGTTCAAAATTATTAGCCCCTTCAAGCTAATTTTTTTTTTCGACTGTCTACAGAATAAACCATTGTTAACTTGCCAAATTACCTAATTAACCAAGTTAAGCCTTTAAATGTCACTAAGCTGTCTTGAAAAATATCTAGTCAAATATTATTTACTGTCATCATGACAAAGATAAAATAAATCAGTTATTAGAAATTGGTTATTAAATCTATTATGTTTAGAAATGTATTGAAAAAAATCTTCCCTCTGTTAAACGGAAATTGGGGGATAAAATTAACAGGGGGGCTAATAATTCAGGGGGGCTAAAAATTCTGACTTCAACTGTATGTCAAAATTGCAGCATCCAAAAATAAGATCATGCGTTTAGATTTTGGTTTATCAGGCATTCGAAGTAGTGGAAGTTTCAAAGTAGAATAGTCCACAAAAAATGCTGAGTAGTTGTGTCTAAACAATGGGTCAAATAGACACAAACCCAAATTAACATTGTTTTTTATTATGACCCACTTTTTCACATTTGACCTAACATTGGGGTATAACTACCTAGCATTTTTAGGACTGTGTAGTAGTAACTAATTACACCAAAAACTATTAACATTTCATAAAAAAGACAATTTAAAATAAAAATCTTAACCTTTAATTCTCATAAATCTCTGTAAATCACACTTGGCCTAAAAGTGATCCAGATCTGGATCTTCCTTCATAGAAGCAAAGAAGTTTCAAAGTAGAATAGTACACTCTAAAACAGGGCAGCCCAAATTCAGTCCTGGAGGGCCGGTGTCTGACATATTTTAGTTCAAACCCCAATTAAACACATCTGAACCAGCCAATCAAGCTCTTTATTTATTAGGTGTACTAGAAACTTCCAGGCAGGTGTGTTGAAGTAATTTGGAGCTAAACTATATGCAGGACACCGGCCCTCCAGGACTGAGTTTGGACACCCCTGCTCTAAGAGTTGTTGTGTCTAAACAGTTGGCACAAACCCAATCATTGGGTTAAAAAGTGCCATTTACATTAATTGAAAAAAAAAAAAAGAAGCTTTTTTTTTATGACCCAATTTATTTACAGTATTTGTCCCAGAGTTTGGGTACAACTACCTAGCATTTTTTAGAGTGTGTAGTAGTAAACAATAATGCCATCTATAAAAGACGGTGTGGTCTTGGCATGGACAAGAACTTTCACTCCTCAGAAAAAAATAAATATGTAGTGTGTTTTTAATAAATAAATATATATCTAGTTCCACAAACAGCACTCTTGAATAAAGCGGGCTTGATTTAAAGTCTCGTAAGGTGTAATTTACTGAGGACTTCAACACTTGAACACTGATACTCCAGCAGCTTCACAAGTGTTTACTGAAAATAACCCAGGAAATAACAAGCACTTCAGAATAATAATTAAAAGACACAGGACGCAAGAATAAGAGCAAATTAATCTGTAGAAGAAATCAATCTGTAATAGAAAATACTGCCTGCACATTACCTAGTCTTTGTATGGTAATTTATATGACCTAGTCTATACTGTGAAAATGACCATGATTTTAAAACTAGAAATGCTACAGTAAAAATCTGTTATGAGTAAGTTCTTATAACACTTTCAAATTATTTATCCATGGAAAAAATATAACTTTTATTTTTAGATAATTTTATTACAGTTATTTAAAGAGCCCATATTATACATGAAATAGGGTCATATTTAAGTTGTAAGGGTCTCCAACAACAGTCTAATATGCATGCAAGGTCAAAAAACACTTTGATGGTCTTATAATCTGCATTTATTTTTACCTAATTATCCCAGCGACTCCCATATGAATCGTACAGCGATTCATTTGTTCCCAAACCCCTCCTCAGCGCAAAGGTAATCTGCGCTGATTGGACCGATGACAGCCTGCTGCGATTGGTCGACACTGACAGGCTTCAGCGCGAGACAGAGTGAAATGCCCAGCTGCTAATCAACAATATAAAAGTAGTCACAGTGCATACACGCTTCATAGTGGATTTTGGCTGCCAGTGGGTGAATGTAAATACAGACGATGGACTAGAAAATACTGACGACTAACTATTTTATTGAGCAAAAAGTCCAAGAACTGGCGAGGAGATCTCCTAGCCCGTCGCAGTCTACTTGCTCTTTTCACACACACACACAGGGCCGGCGCGTCCATAGAGGAGATCTAGGGCGGCAGAATAGAGACGGCGCAGCGCTCAGTTATATTCGCGAATCGCTCCGTTAT
Source organism: Danio aesculapii (assembly GCF_903798145.1). NCBI lineage: Eukaryota > Metazoa > Chordata > Actinopteri > Cypriniformes > Danionidae > Danio > Danio aesculapii. Next base: position 9,848,214 of record NC_079457.1, on the reverse strand, counting down.
ATCCGCTGCGCTCAGTTATATGAGCTGAGCTGAAATATTTTGAAACTTGACCGTTGCATGCGTGTAGCAACAGCTGACGATCCGTAAACAAAGCGGCACGCATCACATTTTCAACGTGGCTTTACACGCGATATGAAAATAAAGAGTTAACCTGATACAGTACACGCGGTTACAAGTAACAAAACACAACTAAATACATAATGTGCAAGCTAGAGTAAACGAGGCAACAATTTTAATCGCACGTACTTACACTTGTGAAATGGGGGAAGAAACTGATTCATGATGCACTGATCCATGTTCTGACAGTCTTTACTGATCCTTCCTTTAACAAACTGATGAAGTCTTCTTTGTAAGCATGTAATTTCCAGAAGCACTCAATCTGCTCAAGGCTAGGCTAGATTGCTGAGGTTTCATCTTTGGGTGAACTGTCAATAATATCCATCTGCACAGCGTGACTTCATTCAACCGTTGTCTGTCTGTGTGTCTGTGTGTGTCTCTGTGTGTGTGTGAGACTTTTTTTCTGTTAGTGGGCGGGGCTGCAGGTTTCAAATCTCCCAGGTTTGTGCGCGCAACTACTTGTGTTTCGTAGCCGCGTCCTCACGAAACATCAAATGACTCGTTATCAAGACGACTCGTTTGAAGCACTATGAGTCGACTCTTTTATGGATGAATCAATAGTTTTAAACACTGTACACTTACAGATTTAAGCCTTGGCTGGACATTTCACTTAACTTAGAGCTGTGTTACACACTACATGGAATGGCATTTTCAAAAACCCATAATATGGGCTCTTTAAAATGACTTCTGTTAAAGAGCCCCCTATTATGCATTATAAAAAGTTATATTTTGGTTTTGGGGGTCTCCAACAACAGGCTAATTTGCATGCAAGGTTTGCATATCCAACTTTTATTGTCTTATAATATGCATTTATTTTTACCTAATTATCCCAACGACTCTCATATGATTAATTGTTTTATGTTCAGTCCACTTAAATCTGTAAAAACCATTTAAGTTAACTTAATCGATTTGTGTTGGAACAACATGAGGGAATTGTATGGAACCCAGTTTTTACAGAGTAATGTGTATGCACAAATATATTATTGTAAAGCATCCTAAAGAAAAATATTAACTTAAAAGAGAGATCTGTGAGGAGTGTACTCATTTATTCTGAGCATTGAATATATTGAGGGCGAATCAGGCTTCATGTTCTGCAAGATAAAAGAGGGTTCTGCATCTCTCCATGTCCGCAGAGCAACTTGTTAATTGAGATCCGTATCCTCCAGAGCCTCTGACTTTCCTTAATTTATGTGATGTTTTATTAGACGGCACCGACTCGCTTTAATTAGGCCAGAACAATCACTGGTGCTCCAGCAGGACCCGAGCAACATCTGATTATGCAGATGATGAAGAAATCACAACAGCTGGAATTCAACAATCACTTCTTCTGGGCCAATTAACGCAGTTCGCCACCGTGGAGTGACGGCGTTTATGCTGTAATGATGCAATTAGGATGACTAATAATTATACATCTCGCTTTGGTAAAACACAATCGTGAAGGTTTAATTGAATATGATGCTGTCATGAAGATTGCTCTAAAAACCGCAGCAACATCTTGTCATGATGTGGCTTTGTGTACATAACGATGTAACCAATGTATCCAGAGTACAAAACATTCTTTCATTTTCCTTCGGGTTAGTCCCTTATTTATCAGGGGTCACCACAGCGGAATGAACCGCCAACTCTTCTAGCATATGTTTTATGAAGTGGATGCTTTTCCAACCGATCATATAAATGTACATTTGACCACCCCTATAACTGATCATACCACTGTGAATGGAAGTTCGCGCTAATTATTTGAAGAAAATATTAATTCAGCAGTCTGAACCTAGATCTAGAACACCTATAGACACAGTACGTGTTCACAAGACACTTTTCTTGTTAATAGTTGTTTGTTTTTACATATAGCCTAAAAGTAAAGTCAAATTAGCTGCATAGTTTGTATAGTTTCACCTACATTAACCTCTGAAATAGCTAATTAAATGATACCGTGGGTCAGAATACACTAAATATCTCACAAAAACACTGAAATCTTAAATATGTTTTATTAATAAAATAGAAGTAATTTAAATGAATACATAAATGCAATTATTAAATACAATTTAATTCATGGAGGTATGTGTAACACAAACTAACATTACCGAAAATGTTGACGCCCCCGATCGTCAATGTAGAATTTTGCACCCTGGGTATTATCCTTATCCTTAGTCTGTTTGTGGTTGTCTTTCTACTTTCTGTTGATTTGTTGGAAAGCCAACGAATTTTGTTATTGGCTGTGGATTAACCCAGCCAAATGTAAAATACAATGCTCCGGGTATGTTTCGTTGCACGTTTCAGATGACAAATCCACTAGAGGTTGCCGTCTACATTTTTTTGCGAATTTAAAATATGGTACGTTTTGTTGTAGGTTTCAGATACACGTCCTAGAAAAGCATCACAGATCACCAAAGAATAGTATTTTCAATAGATTTGCAGTACTTTTTTTATGTCTTTACCATGACGTCAACATAAAGGGACAGTTCCAACAAAGATTTAAATTCTGCCTTTATTTACTCAACCTTTACTGGTTCGAAAAATGCTGATAGCTGGCACCCAATGACCTTCGTAGTATGTTTTTGAAAAAACATACTACGAAAAAATATGCACTGAAAAAAAATGATTCAAAGATGATTCCTTGGATTTACTAAATTATTTTAAGTTAAGGGGTTGTAAACAATTTATTTGGGCTTAATTTAAACAAGCAAATTAAGTTGAACATTACTCAATTTAATTTGTTTGTTTAAATTAAACCCAATTAAATAGTTTGCAACAGTTTTGCAGACATATTTTTTTTCAGTGTGTAAGTCAATGGATGCCAGAAACCAGCATTTTTCAGAATATATTCTTTTATGTTCAACAGAAGAAACTCATTTCTCAGGTTTTGAACAAGTAAAAAGAGAGTAAATGATGAGGAAATTTAAGTTTTGGGGTGAACTATCCCTTAATGCATCCCTGCTGAATAAACCCTTTGCTAAACCCAACCAATAGTGGTTTCAAATCCAAATATAAGAGAAAAGTGCACCGCAATCACATAGTCACTTCATTTTAAACTGTGAAACCGAGCACTCTGTATTACGAATACAACATCGTACAAATTGAGCTATATACGAGCAAACTGACCACGCCAGAAAAGTTGTCCATATGGAGATAGATTGGTGCAGCAGACGTATTCCATTACAAATAATAGGCATTACGTTGTTTTGTGGTATTTATTTGGTGTTGAGCAAAGAACTGCATGAAAATAATCCTTTATTTGACATTAATATGTACCGGTAAACAGGTTTTGACATTAACACTCGTCAACCTGCCTAATGCGGGTAGATTTCACCTGTGGTGGGTTAGACAAACACTCCCACTAGCCCATTTGGCTGGTTGAAAATAACGTTTAGATTGTTTTCTTAAAAGCAGGGTTTGACAATACAGATGGGCCAATATGAGTGCAAATGTGATTTTAGAATCGAGAAGCAGCACGACAGACAAAACTAATTGTGTCCGCACGAGCAAAAGAAAGCAGGTGAATACCGAATAAGAGGATGATCATTCGTGCTAACAGCTGATGTGATGTGACTGTTTAAAATGCGTGCGCGCTCCCGTTTCCTTGCGTGAAGCAACAGTGCCTATAAATGTAACATTTGTGTTTTTGTAAGCAGCGCCAGTTGCTTTCGCTTTAGCCATTATTTGAACAGATTATTAATTGGCCTAAAGTTAACCTTGTGCGTGAGATCAACCTTTCATTATCAGGCGGTATGTTTTTGACCTGCTTTCTTTTGCTTACTGTTATTTTTGTTAATGTGTTTTAATTATAATTTTTTACAATAACATTGCTTTAATGGGAGATAAACTCCTCATTTATGTGTAGTTAACTGGTGATCTGAGACTTTTAGCCAGGACAGATTACTGTGCATAGTTGTAGAGACATGACAATAATTATTTCTTTAATGTCAACTGTTTGATTTGTTGTTTTAAGGAATGTTTTGTTAAATAAAAAGTACACAGCTATATTTAGCTTGTTTTGGCACATTTAACATTTGTGGATAAGAAATATTTATTCATTTATGTTTGGTGTGGTCAGAGATACATTTGGTAAATCCTTAATTCTGAGCTCTGAAAAGTCTTGTGAAATAAAAACTAATTGTAATACTATGAAACCATGACCCATTTGCTCATGCACATTGAGCAAGCTCATACACGACACACACAAAGTGAAATGAATAAGGAGGCTTGTGGACATAACACAAAATCTAAATCAATTGATTTTAGCATGTCAAAGTCATATATATATATATATATATATATATATATATATATATATATATATATATATATATATATGCAAATAGAATATATTTTTCCAAAAACAAAATTGTGGCTAGTGAAAATACAGAGTGGCTAGTAATGTTGGAAAACTGCTAGCCTCAGTGGCTGGTGATCAAAAAAGTTATTGTCAAGCCCTGCCGGTAAATATTAATAATATGAAAAAGAACAAAAGCTGTTGCTGTAATACTGCCCCCTAGTGTTCATTTTACCTAGAAACGGCAGTCAAATGTATGTTAAAGTGCTTTTGTTATGTGGTTTTATTATTGTTGTGAATACTGTTTATTTTTTTATTTTGCAGAGACTAATCACTTTGCTTCAGAAGACCTCATTGTATTGTCAGGAGTCACAGGTATTTCATTTTGTTTTTCCTGTATTCAGCTGAAGATTGAATTACTAGACCTTGAGAAGTGACACTTGAGAAAATTTCACATTAGAGCTTATATATATATATATATATATATATATATATATATATATATATATATATATATATATATATATATATATATATATATATATATATATAGTGGTGGACCGTTATCGGCGTTAACGCGAGACTCTTATCGTGCGATAAAAAAAAATATCGCCGTTAATCTAATCTCAAAGTTGGGTTGGGAGCCTATGTCTGTTCTACGCAAGCTCTGATGACTTTCACCTTGATATTTAGCGCGGATGTATACCTGACCGGTGAGCCGTCTGACAAACAAGCGCCCTTCTGAATCAAATCAGCAGGATGCCTGACTTTAACTGCAGTTCGGCAGTTTCACTTTAATTCATAAACATTTTATTCATACGCTGTCACAAACTGGGGTATTAGACCAGGGATGGGCAAACTCGATCCTGGAGGGCCGGTGTCCCTGCATAGTTTTGCTCCAACCCTAATCAAACACACCTGCTTGTAGCTTTCTAGTGGTCTTAAAGACACTAATTAGGGTGTTCAGGTGTGTTTGATTAGTGTTGGAGCAAAACTCTGCAGGGACACCGGCCCTCGAGGATCAAGTTTGCCCATGCCTGTATTAGACGCTAATAATGAGTCACGACTGGTGAGAGTGTTATAGAAAGTAATAACGCTCGCAAGTAAAAAATAACGTAAAGAAAAAAAACTTCCGCATTTCACGGTATGTGTGTGTGTGTGTGGGTCTTTTACTGCCTGTGTGGATCTTGTCGGAAATTATGGCAAAGTCCTACATGATGGTAATAATTTGACTGCTGTGTTTACTTCAATAATGCCACTAATATATGCATACTCCACATGTCTTAATTCCATTTCTGTTTAGTTCAGTAATGACTTTAGTCGCATTAAGGTAATCAAAAAATCTCGGTGTACATGGTAGACTCTTAATCAGAGTAGTATTCATATTAAAGTATTGTTGCCCATGTAAACATACTCAATGTTTGACACACCGTCAGGGCTCTGTGAACTTGGCATTGAGAAGCAGCATTTTCTGTATGTTCGTACATCAAAAGCAAGCATAAAATCGCAGTTTGGAGCTCATGTAGGCCTACAGTTAGATTAGATTAGATTCAACTTTATTGTCATTACACATGTACAAGTACAAGGCAACGAAATGCAGTTTAGGTCTAACCAGCAGTGCAATAGCAGCAAGTGCAGGATACAGGTATAAGTTATAAAGTGCAGTTATAGAAAAACTATGGTAATATTTACAGATGGATGTACTATCAACATTATATACAGGTTGTATTAGCTATGAACAGATTTACAATAAATGAATATATGTACAGGATGCTATTAATAGCAGAAGTGTGCAGATAAACATAATTACAAATGTCCATGTGCAGTGGGTATGTCCAGTTCAAATAAATGAATCAGTGCAATGAATATGTGCAAACTTTAAATGTGCAAATGTTAAATAGTGCAGTGATTGTGAGGAGTATAAGTTAGAGGAGTGTGGGGGGTGTATTGGGGGGGGGGGGCAAAGAGTCAGTGAGGGGCAGCGTTCAGAAGGAAGACAGCTCTGGGGAAAAAGCTGTTCCTCAGTCTGCTGGTTTTTGTTCGGGGGAGCCTGAAGCGCCTGCCGGAAGGCAGGAGAGAAAACAGTCTGTGAGCAGGGTGAGAGGTGTCCTTAAAAATACTGCGTGCTCTGCGCAGACAGTGTTTCTTCTGGATATCCTCTTGGATATTAGTAAAACACAAGTACATCTTATTAAACGTCATTTATTTTCATCACCAATTATTATAGTAGAACAGTTTCTCAAGCAGTTTGTGATGCATTTTGGTAACAGGAGATAAGCCCTTGGTCTAATGCGCCACCTGGCTTGAAAAACCCGTTCTCAGATTTATTATTTGGGTAGCACGCATATTCTGAATGCCTTCGGCAAAATTCAAATGAGCCATTTTAATCTAGATTAATTTCGAGATTAATCTAAATTAATCTTGATTAAAAAAATGTATCTATGCCCACCTATAATATATATATATATATATATATATATATATATATATATATATATATATATATATATATATATATATATATGTGCAGATAGTCATTGACTTTTTTTATGAATTCATTTTATGATTGCCTAAAGAACATGGTTTCAGCTAAAAAATCGACTGAAGAAATAACTTACCTGCATCTTGGATGGTCAGAGTAAATGAACAATAAGTTTTCACTTTTGAGAGAAGTATGTTTTGTAATAGATCTTTTGTTTCTAAGTGTTAAAAGCATCTTGTAAATTGGTGATGTGACTACCTGTGAGGGGTTGAAGAAGCTTTGTCATCCAAAACTGCAGCTAAGAGCTAATGGATGTCAGCTGGCTCCATAGCTCAGTGGTTAGAGCACTGGTCTTGTAAACCAGGGGTCGCGAGTTCGATCCTCGCTGGGGCCTGTGGGTGATTGCAATCATTTAGTTGAAAAAAATAAAATAAAATTTGCAAACAAATCAGTGCTCCATATCTCAATATATGCTAAATGAATTAATAAATGTATAATATTACACATAAATAAAAAAGTATAATGTATCAAAATATTTTGGATACAAAACTATTTCTAAAGCACTACCATTTAACATCAGCATTTTAAAATCACTGTTGCTTACTAAGGCTGTATTTATTTGCCCAAAAAGATAGAAATGTTAAATATTTCTACCTAAAATAAAATTTTAATATATTTTTACATGTAATTTATTTAGTAATGCAAAGCTTGAATTTTTTTACATCATTCCTCCAGTCTTCCACATCGCAGCAATATTCTGATAACAAAGAAAAGTGTGTTAAAAAGATTTGCAATCATTTTTTTATGCCTTTCAGTCAACTTAAAGAGACAGTTCACCTACAATTTTTAATTCTGCCATCATTTACTCAACCTTCAGTTGTTTGAAACATGTTTGACTTTCTTCTGTTGAACACTAAAGAAGGCAATTTGAAGAATGCTGATAGCTGGCACCCACTGACTTCCATAATAATTTGTTTTCCTTCAATGGAAGTCAATGTGCGCCAGCTATCAGCATTCAAAAAAACTCAAACAAGTTTTGATCAGGTAAAAGGAGAGTAATTGATAATGTAATTTTATTTTTTTGATGTGAACTATCCCTTTAGTTTATCCTTGCTGAATAGACCATTTTAATGTGGTCATGTAATTGGCCTATGAACATTTCCTGCTTGTTGTCAAACTATTTCATTTCACTGTAAGAAGAGGCAATTCAATCATAACTTCATGTTAAAACAGTTATCATAACATTATGTATCAATATGTGGCTCTTTTTGGATTCTACGATAAACGTTTGTTAAATATGACACGCAATAACTTTCCACATTTGTTGTGAGCTGCAGGCTTTACACTTTCATGTGTCAAGAGTATTCATCATGTATTTCAGTGCATATTAATGCATTTAGTTCTACATTTAGAGAAGATTTTCTTTATTATAATAGCCTAGGCCTACTCAAGTTTTTTTAATCGACGTAAGGAATATATTAATATAAATATAATATAAAAAAATTTTCATCAAAAAAGCATTTTATATCGGTAAAGATGTCTGCAACTTTTGCTAAGCATCAAATTACAGGCATATTAGCGGTCAAAACACGTGCATGACTGCATAAATTATTATCCTTTTAAAAATAAAATTGTTAAATATTGTGCATACGCATTTGTATCTAAAAAGTTCACATCAATAAATTTTCTCTTTGAACCACCAGGTGGCAGTATTTGTACTTTATTTCGGAGTGCAGATTGCATACGTTTTATTTATATATATATATATATATATATATATATATATATATATATATATATATATATATATAGTTAAAAAAATTATATTTACTATTTTCCCAAGTGTATATAACTACTGTAGGAAAATATCAGCATTTGGTACATACTTTCAGTATTATCTTTGCTTGAAATGACCCGATCTAATCCTGTTTATATGAATGAGCCTGCTCCCGACCAGGTTTGAGCTAGCAAAACTGTTGCTATGACAACAAAATCTTAGATGAGTTTTGAAGAACGAAACGATCCTGGATCATGTCAAATCATCAACATCCAAATCCAGCTAACTGAGTAATCCACCTACGAAGAACAGACCCCTGGCTTTGCTCCAGAAATTGTTCATTTACAAATTAAGCACTGCCTGCAACCTTTTTGTTATTTGCTCAAAACTCTATAACTGTGCCAACAAGAAACATTCGCTTCAATACTGAACTCAAATTGAAGGAAACCATTAAAAAAAAAATGTTGCTTCTTTTTTATTTTGACATCAGTGCCTCTCATTCTCTCATGCTGGACGCTTCATTCGGCCCCCAAACCACCTGAATGCAACACCTCAAGAACTTGATTAAACATAACAAGATGTGAAATTGAACAGACATCACTGGAGAAAACCGGACAAGATTTGTAGAAATGTCCTGTCCTGTTAGAGATGGACAGTCTATGAGGTCAAGTCCACCTGCTGGAGGTTTCAGCTCTCGTCCGCCTCTAGATTGATGTTGTTTCCAAACTTGGCGTATAATTGAACCTTTAAATCTCCTAGGACCCCCTGTATGGATGAGACACGACCCTCCAGAGCCTTGATCTCTTCCTGCAGAGCTTCCTGTGGACAACAGGAGATCAGCAAACAGGGTTCAAAACAGACACTCAGATAGCAATAAATGGAAAAAAGAATTGGTTCTGCAAAGCAAAGACATGTAGAGGCCATTTGTCTGGTAACTTATTTATTATTTTTGTTTTTAAGAGTTTCAGAAATTCACCTGAAATGGAAAGTTCTGCCATTATTTGCTGCTAATTAATTTCTTTCAAACCAATATGTCATATGAGCTGCTTTCTTTTGTTCAATAGGAAGAGTCTAGAAAATTGGCACACTGCAACTTAATATTATGGTGGCTCAGTGGTTAGCACTGTCACCTCACAACAAGAAGGTCGCTGGTTCGAGTCCCGGCTGGGTCAGTTGGCACTTCTGTGTGAAGTTTGCATGTTCCCCCACAGTCCAAAGACATGCGCTACAGGTGAATTGGATGAACTAAATTGGCGGTAGTGTATGAGTGCGTGTGTAAATGCAAGAGTGTATGGGTGTTTCTCAGTACTGGGTTGCGGCTGGAAGGGCATCCGCTGCGTAAAACATATGCTGGAATAGTTGGAGGTTCATTCCGCTGAGGCAACCCCTGATATATAAGGGACTAAGCTGATGGAAAATTAATGAATGAATGTTAATTATTAAATTAGCTTCTTTTTTTTATCTAAAGACAATTTTTTTTTACTTTTTATATCCCCTTTGGCTTGATCAAGCACTTGCCTTTAAGATTTTCCTCCTCCTTTTTTTATTTAACATAAATATGTTGAAGAATATGGTGACCGAACTGTTTTTTTGTGTGAACTCTTTATTGATTGCAGAAAATGTGATACAAATGTCCAATATGTTAAATAACAAAACAAAAAATTTTACTCTTAAAAAAATTTTGTTTTTTACCAACAGCTTTAATGGTGCTTTCACGTCAGATGTGGATATATCGTTAAGCATGAGTGATTTGCATGTTAAGTCTATGATAGACATCCTGTGGTGCATTTTGCGCGAATTGCTCAAGTTAAAAAATAAATAAATAAATAAATAAAACAAAAAAAAAAATCTGAATTTTGGCGAAAATTCACACTGCGTTAACTAGGGCTGCATGATATTGGAAAAATCTGATATTGCGATATTTTATTTTTCAGCGATAAATATTGCTAACATTAAAAGCACTATTTGACGGTTTTCTGGGGAGTCTAACAGTATTCAGGTACCGAAATTGAATAATCACAATGCAAAAAATATGCTTTTCTTACTTTTGTCTTGGTTTTAGTCCAAATGTGAAAAAAAACGTATTAAAAATTATTTTATTACTTATTAAAATATTGTTTAGTTTTAACCATCAGAAGAAATAAGAGAAAATTAAGAGGTTTTTTTTGCTTGTTTTAAGGAAATTATCTGCCTGTGGGGTATGTGAAATAATAGAATTTTTGTCTTGTTTCTAGTCCAAATATCTACATTTCAAAGCAAAAACAATAAGTAAGAAATGTTTTTTTTAATAAATCATATAAAATCCATATAATGAGTGTGATTAAATCATATAGTGATTAAATACAATTCTGTAGCTCCTGGTCAACTATAATTCAGACTCGACATTCCATATGTAAGAGGCTAAATTATCATATGCTTTTGTTTATATGGCAAAATATGTCTTTTTGACTCAAGAAGGTCCATACTGACTCCAAAGGCAGATACTAATAAGATCAGGGCCTGGTATGTGGACTTTGGGGGTTTTATGATGTGGTCACATGTTGATTGGTCAGTTTGCATTTTGTCTCAGCATTTGGGCTTTAGTCACATGGTCAAGAAAGATACAAAATAGGTGGTAAAACGCTGCTCTGGCTCTTTTCTTTTCCTGCCCTGTCTTTTCCTGGTCTGCTTTCCTGCTCTGCTCCTCTCCTCCTCTGGGGTCTATCTTCTCTGACTCTACTGCAACCAGGCTAACTTCTGGGCCTGCTCTCTTTGTCTCTCTCTCCCTCCCCCTGTGTCTCTCCTTCTATCTCTGGTAACTTTAATTTTACATTTAAGATATTTTATTATTTTATACAATTATTTTGTAACTAATTCAGTTGTAACCATAAAGAATTATTGTCATTAAATCATTTCATTATCAAGTATTTGTGAATTACTTTTGATTTAACATCAACATTTAATCGTTCCATATTGCAAAACAATACAATCACATAATATCAACGCTCTCCCACATTTATAGCTATTAATACTGCCCTTATGTCTGTTTTTGGTATAAGATTGCAGAAGAATGGTTTGACTAGAATGTACAGTTTTTTTACCATCAATACTGATAACTTTAGTCATTCGGCAGAACTACAGTTCGAACCGCTGTGGTTTAAAACCCATTCCTACACATATCTTTGCGATTTGACTATTGCGGATGCACACATTGCGATATCAATGCTGAAACGATATATTGTGCAGTCCTAGCGTTAACAAATCAGGAGCTTGCTCTAGTAGTGTTCTTCATCCAGACGCAGATCCTGGAGGAGTTGGTAAAAACTCACAAAGCCATGTGCGCTTCTAAAGGATTTGAGAGACCCAGACATGGTGCCGAATGAGACCATGCCATTTTCCTGCCTTCCATATCACATAAATCACAGCTACCCCTCTCAACAAAATCCATATCAGCCCTTTTGCTATGAAACTGAAGCATATTCACGTGAATTAACTTGCGAATGAAGCAAGTGAAATTGCGGTTTACTCATGTAAGGCAGGTCTAATGTGAATGACCCATAGGACTCATGCACACTGGGACAATTATCACATTATTTATTGCGATACATGACGTTGTTGACGTTTAATGCCACATGACTAAACAAAGTGCGTTAATGTGAGTGCTAATCCGAGTCAATTTTACACCTCAGGCATTTATTTTTTGGTTTGTCACGCCATGCTAAAAACTAGTCAACCAGTGAGATTGGTCATTTTGTTAATGTATTTATGATAATTCAACGTAAATTATTCCAAGTTTTCACTTTAAATATTGCGAAAAATATGTATATTTTACACATTTAATTTATATTTTACGTATATATATAAGGTCTTAAAAAATTGAGTATTTTATATTGATCTATTGCCATTCATTTATTCATTTTCCTTCAGCTTAGTCTCTGAATTATCAGGGGTCACCACAGCGGAATGAACCACCATTTTCTACAAAGAAATAAATCAAATTTACTAGTTTGATATTTTGAAGACACATTATGATGTTTCAGATGGCCAAAAGTGTCTGGATAGCACACTATTTAAAAGGTAGCTTAGTAGTGAGAGCAGTAAAACCCTTCCTAAATGTGAACATACACCAGAATAATTTAATTTATGTATTAATGATTATGGCTCATATGATGATATAAAGTAGTTGAATTAAGTCAACATTTGTTAAATATGTTGCCCTCAGTGTTTACTTCCAGCAGCGCACATTCTCTCATCAAGTTAGTTTTTTTTATAGATCACAACTTTTGCGTGGGAAGTGGAAAGTGCATATTTCCGCCACCATTTAGTGCATACGCCATGTTTAAAAATAAGACCCCTGGTGGTTTGACTGCATTTAACCACACAAGTGTTTAGCATATGAAAGTAATCCAATCTAATGTAAATGTCCACTAGCTCTGGAGGTGCTCAAAATGTTTCAGACTCTGTTTACACCTGTATTTACCATCATCCACTTATAATCAGATCAACACATTTTAACAGATGTGAACAAAACAAAGCCCCTGGGTTTAACCCTTTATCAGGCAAAGAACAATATTCGGTAACTTCATTGACCTTGATTTCAGGGTTCCCACACTTTCATACACAGCAGATTCAAGGACTTTTTAAAGCATCATTAATTTTAAATGAAGCACATTTGTAATTTATACCCACAGCATATGTAGCGCCATGAAAGTCCTTACTGTACTTAACATTTCACTTACACTTAATATTGACATTACAATATCAAGAAATTTAGACTGCTTTAAAAGAACTTCAAAGAACTTTAATAAAAATAATAATAATAATAATACTAATTGTTATCTTTAATAATAATTAATAATACAGGAAATATTCAAACATGATTTCTGAAATATTGCTAAAATGTGCATTATTTTTCTCATAGTTCTTGTACAAGATTTAAATTGAGTATTTCTCTCTTTTTTGTTCTGTTTTGACAGCAGCAGGGTACAATTGTTGAAATACCACCATAAACAAATTTCATTTCAAATTTATTTCAAGCACCTATGTTTGTTATTAAGCACTTTCCAGGCATTGAATCCATATGTCTGAAATTCAAGTACTTTTTAAGAAGTGTGGGAACCCTGTGATTTGCAAGTCAGAATTGTTTTAAAGCTTTGTAATAGCCCACAATGACATTCCACACAGTTTTTCCAGTGTGTATTTCACTGAGTGCCCTATAAAGTGTGTAAATAAAGTCACCTTCGCTGCCTCCAGCATCTCCTGCGTCTCTTCTTGCGAGTGACTGATAAACACGTCTCCAATCTGATACGGGATCAGCATAGCATCATCCTCGCACATCATGAGGTCATCACTGGCATCCTCTAGATTCTGTAAAGATTTCTACGCACAATAAAGATTACGTGTCAGTAAAATGCAGTCTATAACTGGTATAAATCAAAAGCATCCCAATATTACCTTTTTGGCCTCAATTTCATCTTTCAGTTCTGACATCCGATTTGTGTTCCTGGCAAACTTGTTTATCTTTTGCTGGTCCTCAAATGTTACATTGACATCCTCTGCTGCCTGTTCAGAATCAGAATCAGAAAGAGCTTTATTGCCAAGAATGTTCATACATGCGAGGAATGTGTTCATGGCAGAGCTTCTAAAGTGCAACAGAATTATAGAGACAGGACAAAAAACAGATAATAAATATATTATAAAAATAAAGGTAAATTATTTAAGTTATGATTCAAGCAGTAGTTTTGATTAAACATTGTGCATTATTTATTATGGTTTGAATTAATTGAAACCAAATTCTGGTGTTATTGCATGATGATGTAGTAAAATCTGTTAAATGTCAATCTTTGGCCCTACATAGTACCTAGTGTGCAAGAAATCTCGGTGTTATGTTTGATAAAAACTTAAAATTTGACAAATAGATTAGTACTGTCGTAAAAACCTGCTTTTAACTCACCATTTAAAAGCTCATGCATTTAATCATTCATTTAAAATTTTATTATTTGTTTCTCAGTACCTTACAGACTTGCTCTGTCCATATACCACCTCTCGATTATTGAGATCTTATGATCTCCACCTTTGTTATTTTTAAATGTGTTTTATAAAGATGCGACAATAAAAAGGATAGAATGCTCAAAAGTGCGTTGTAAAAATGTAGTTGCAATGTTAACCAATACAGGTATCAGAAATGTTCATTTAAAAATAGGAATCCCTGTCATTGTTTTGACTCCTTTACACATGTTTATTAGCTTTTTACATGGTCTCAAATTATGAAGTTACCATCACATGTACACACACACACAAAAAAACACTCAGCATTGTTTTGGATGTTCGGTAAGCTCTGTCAAAAAGTATACATTGCTATATGTGCATATAATATACATATCTTTGTATCTTTAGATTTTCTTTAAAAAAAATTACAATATGAATGCTAAGCAAATCATGAATCTTTGATTTGAATCTTGACATGACTCTTTGTGGTTCAGACTCAATTGCAAATGTGATTTAACACAAATATAAGTTTGCTTAGCCTTTTATACATTTTAAATAAGCATTTTTATGTAAACTTAAGACTATATAAAATAACTCAATTAACAACACAATATACAAGTTGTTAATCTGGTCAATGTATTATAAATATTAATGAATTACAATACAATTGTGTGATTTAAAAACCTAAATTTTAATATAGATAGATAGATAGATAGATAGATAGATAGATAGATAGATAGATAGATAGATAGATAGATAGATAGATAGATAGATAGATAGATAGATAGATAGATAGATAGATAGATAGATAGATAGATAGATAGATAGATAGATAGATAGATAGATTCAATGCAGCAGAACGATGAACGTAAACGTAAATAATAACAACAAAACTCAGTACCAGACAGGCTTGAATAATATGACGTTAGCCATCTAGCCGGTAAAAAATCAACAATAAACCGTCTCCAGTTACCCTCAGCTGTCTCTTTCGTTTATTGTTTTAGATATTTCAGCATCACTAACGCGTTTCTCGGGGACGAGCAACAAAACAACGTGAATGTAGACAGAAAGCCGATAATTTGAACACATACCACTCCTTTCTTCATGGTGGCTGCCATCTTGAACGGGAAGCGAGCTGCGTGCACGCGCGTGAACAGCGTCTGAGTGGAGCACGTGGGTGTTTGAGCGTTTGTTGCGTGTTTCTGTTGCTGCTTCGAAAATATGGTACGTTTGTCAAAGAAATTGTGAAATATTATGTTTAAACCTAATAACTCACTTGACTACATGAGTTTTGAAATCGGTTTTCTTCAAATTATCCGTTGTGGTTGTTTTTTGTGGCTAAGATTTTAGTTAGCCACACTTACTGACATCTTCTGGACAACAGTAGATTTACTTCCACTCAGTCTTTTTTTTTGACAAGTTTATTGTTCAAATTCAAGTTAATGCACATGTTGTATCATTTAAATGGATGTTTACGTCGAAATGGAAATACAAAATGGGGTTTCCTTATTATTTTGAAAATATATAATATTTATATTACAGTTTTTCCTCAGTCGCTTCGGTGCATTTCTCACACTATTTACATTTGCACAACAGTTAATGCATTTCTCAAAACAATTAGTACAAACTGTACAAACCTAGTTGATGACCTGCAAAAGCTTGTCACTTGCTCAAAATGGATAGCTCATTCCTCAAAAGCAAGTATTGATGTCAATGAAAGTGTCAGTGTCATCAAGTTGAAAAGTCCTGTCACCATTGTTTATGAACAAGATAGTCAAATGGCTTTGTCCTGTTTTCTTTAGGACGGTTTACTCTGTACATTTTTTTTCAATGCAAAAAAAAAGATTTTGGTGCCACTTTCTGAAAATGCTCAAGATGGCACTATATACTATTTGCTATATACTAAACCACAGTAAAGTTAGACATCACTGCATTTAATGAGGTATCTGAGTACAAGACACTGAATATGTATGTTTCACTTTTTAATGCATATGCTCTTTGCAATTCTAATTTATTCACAGCATTGTGCAAAAGAATAAATACACCTTTATTTACAACAAACATAAACTCTCTTTGTGTAGAGCTGTGCACAACTGTAAACAATATTGCAGTACATATTGGAACTGAACTTACAACATGCACAGGTCTGTAAATCATTCATCAAATTGTTCAATTTAGAAGACTTTTTCAGGAAAAAAGATTTAATATTTCTAATAAAATTTGCTTGACAGATTTTAACAACTAGTTTAACATTTTTGTATGTAATGACTCAAGTAATGAAATGAGGACTATTAGTTTTATATGGAATGACTATTCAGCATTCACAAGTTTAGTTCATTTTGACTGACCTGACATAAGCAGATGATAATGTTATAAACAGCAGAGAGCTGTATGAAAGCAATTGATGCATGTCCAAAATCATTTGCAATGTGTTGGAAGGAGTGAAAAACTGCTACTATGATGTGCACAAATGACTAATTGTTTTGAGAAATGCATTAACTGTTGTGCAAATGTAAATAGTGTTGTGAGAAATGCACCAAAGCCACTGAGAAAAACTGTAAAGTTAACAAGCCTATCTGTTTACTTGAGATGCAAAACGACCAAAAAAAATGTTGAAAAACTAAATCTAAACTAGATCTAAATTAAGTAAATTTTTACTTAAAAGCAAACAACAAAAACATTTTATAGTAGCCTATAAAAAGTAAACCATTGTCTTCTTTTCCATTTAAACTATTATGATTTTATAGGTTATTTTTAAGCTTAAAGTTTGATACAGTATTCATAAGCCAACCTAATAATAAACTATCTAATTGAATTTATGTGGATTCAATAGTCTATTTCTAGAGGATTTGTGTCCCACTTTTATACCTGTAGCCAATTGAGGTAAAGTTGGTTTTATAGTTGCACATTCATTTAGTGACATTACATGCTCTCTATATTGTTTACCATGGTACTTTTAATATTCGGTCTGGAAGTATGGAAACATATAAGTATGACGTGAAAACAACTTCAGCACTATTTATTTGACTGTGAACATTGTTGTACTGTAATAGTCATTGGCTGTTAATGTGATGTCGCCAAGCTTATAAAAGTTTTATTTTTGTCATTTGTTTTAGTTTTTATTTCATTTTGACTTTTTGTTTTCAAATTAATTTAGTTTTGATTAGTTTATAGAGGTAAATTTGCTAGTTTTTATTAGTTTTTATATTTTGAAATTGCTTAGTTTTAGTGTAGTTTTTATTAGTTTCTGTATATGCCCAGCTAGTGTTTTTCAGCCAATGATGAACTTCCGGTGAAAGCTTTATGTGACTATTTTCAATTTCATAAGGTTTGATGTTGTATTGTAATTCAAATATAATCAGTTAAATCGACTTAAGCATCCATTTGGTTGTTAAAACATAAAAAGAGACAAAAGACCATTTAAACGCAGGCGCAGTCATTAGTAGCAGGCGAGCACAGAAATTCCATTGAAAATACTGGGGTAAAATGAATTTCCATATTTTAAAGACATGGTGTGGAAAAATATAATTTAATGCAGTGCTTCTTGTTTGGTCTGATACCCACCCACAGGCAGTGAAGATTGCTGTTTTTTTAAGATATCAGATCTTAAACATGGGATCACAATTAACTGAAAGCCCTGGGGCTGGGTGACTGAAATCAGAAGTCCGTGTGCATATACTCCATTTGCAAAAAAAACTTTTCTGAAATTATAATATTAAGGAGAACGTCCGAATGTGTGAATATAAAACTAACTTTATCTCAATCTTAGGCCATGCCTAAGAATAAATAAAAAATCTATTTATTTAAATAAATCAAAAAGTTTGATAACCTATTAAAGAATATTTGATATATAATTACATATTTATTGTGATATATTTGTCTCCCGTTATTTTCAACCCTTCCAAAAAAATAGTTTGCTCCTGTAAACTTTATTTATTAACATTACAGCAGGTCTTCTTGTTTACATTCTGTACATTTACAGAGGCAGCATCACGGTGGCGCAGTGGGTAGAACAATCGCCTTTTTTTCAACCTCCTATGATTATGTTCAGTTATTTCACTTGAAAGGCAATGAAAAGAACTTATCCGTCACTATAGATGTAAAATTACTGAGCCAACACACAAGAGTTGGACAAAAATAAAAATTTTAGAAGAAAATAAATGGCTTTTAGAGGTTTTTGCATCTAAACTCTTCATAAGTTTTTTACATTGTAAGATGCATTCTGAGTATTGTTTATCCAAAGTAATGCATATTGTCAGTTCCAGGCACGGCTGTGTCTTTTGTCTAACAAATAGCTGGGGGATACTTTCAGGCAAGGCCCTGAAAACAGGATTTCTTCACTACACCTGTAATGGCAGTTTCTGTTTCTACTAATTAGCACTGCCTACTAAATTGTGTATTTAACTGCGTGTCAGCTGCAATATTTGAGAGATTTTTCAATGAACGCCACAGTGACGATGAGTTCTTATTAAAGGATTCCACTTTGAAGATACATGAAAATCCTCCTGGTTTTGTCTCCTCTTCAAATTCACAACAAAATGCATGACCGAAAAACCATAACAGAATTTCTTTTAATTTTCCAGGTGAAGTATCGCTTTCATCTCCACAACAGGCATGTGACCAGCTGTCCAAAGTTCTTCTGGTAAGTAAAACAGTCAAACCAGAGGATGCAAGCTGTTGAATATTTAGATAACATAATGACAGTGGACACAACCTGACTGAACAAACTCACTGTGGTTGCTATTGAAGTTTCTTAAACAACCTCTTAGTAAACACCGTTACGCCCAAAGACAAATATTGAAATAATATATGCAATTGTCCCCTTTTCCCAACATAATGATTGTTATATTATTAATCATTTATGAGCATTTTAAAAATAACTGTCATTAGTTTAACGTTTTAATTTTGAATAGAGATGGAATGAAATTATATAGTTCTATAAAAGTGAAAAGAAATAGAATAGCTCCACTGAACTTTTAGCTTAAAGGGGAACTATTATGCAAAAATCACTTTTATAAGAAGTTTAAACACAGTTGGGTGGTAAGAGTGTCTGAAAATGGCCAGCGTCTAATGGTAAATATTAATTAATTCTATTTATTATAATCACACTACATAAAAACGATCTGCAGAAATTCTTTGATCGACATTCACCCTTTGTACAAAATGTAATGTAATGTGTATTTATATAGCACATTTAATGTGCATAGGCATACACCCAAAACACTTCACAATGATGATGGGGGGTCTCTCCACACCACCACCAGTGCTGGCTCACCACACACTAGCTATAGATGAGTGGAGAGACGGTGATAGAGCCAATTCGGTGGATGGGGATGATTGGGAGACCATGATGGGTAAGGGCCAATGGAGGGAATTTGGCCAGAACACCAGGGTTACACCCTACTCTTTATAAGAAGTGCCATGGGATTTTTAATGACCACAGAGAGTCAGTACCTCGGATTAACATCTCATCTGAAAGGCGTGCTGTCAGAGGGGGAAAGCCCTGCCCACTTGTGACAATCTCTCCTTCATTAGCATAAACAGCCCTGAGTGAGAAGCAGCCGTCTGCCATTATAGTTTTGAATCTGCTGCTATGCTGAAACATTGGAGTAGCTCCACCCTCTATTGAAAAGAGCACAATTTCATTTGAATTTAAAGCTACAGTCACCAAAACGGCACAATTTGAATCAAAGCCTAAAAGGAGCAGTTTCAAAGAGTTATAAATAATATTTGTGTGTGTGTGGTTTTTTTTTTTTTAGATGAAACTTTAGCGACATCAGAGACTAATTTTATATCATGTAAAAAAGGGGCATAATAGGTCCTCTTCAATAAAAAAAAAATGCAACATTTTGGTTTATTTGGTAAGTTTCATGAAATGTGAACACACAAGCAATCTTTAAAAAAAAAAAAACAATTAAAAAACAATTGCAAATCGACAACTCCAAAGCTTCGAAAATATTACAAATTTATTGCTTTTTTTGTCATAATGTGTGTCGTTTCAAACCGATTTTGCATTTGGATAATTCCATGCATGTTGTTTTTTTATGAACTATTTAAAGTTTTTTTTTCACTGTAAGCATGTTGCAAGAATTCCTTTCATGGTGGCAGATCAAGTTCACCGTGACCACAGAGGAATTTGCTTTTCGCCCCCAGTGTATACATTTACAATGTGACTCTGTGTCCACGAACGACGCTTACATGACAAAATCTCACCCTCTGCTGATCTGCTTCTTTGTTCGTTGTCATGCTTTCTGTTGAGTAGGAAAACGCAGAGCACTGTACATATTAGAGAGCACTGTTTGACATTATTTTATGAGATATTACAGAGTTTATTTTACACTTTGGCAAAGAGAGAGGATTCCTCAGCTCAAACAAACATGTGAATCAAATACATGCAGTGAGTATGGTCTGAGGAATGGAGAATGATTAAAACAGGGCCTGTGGGAGACAATCTGCATGCGTGATGGCTTGAGCAATGTGAAGGATTATATTATGTTCAAGAAATGGTCTTAAAGGCCAAGTTGACTGGTAATTTATGATAAATCATGACATGTGGTGAGAATTTAAGTAGGGAATCACAATGACACGCATTTACCATCATAGATGCTGTGATTACATTGGGTTTCATGCAGGAGAACAGTCAGCTTTATGTTGAACTCCTTAATATAAAGGTTCTTTATTGGCATTGAAGAACGTTTGGCATTAGTGGAACTTTTCCATTGATTATAAGATCCATTAGAACCTTTGTCTTAGATTTTATGAATGTTTTTAATTTGCATAGATGGTTCCATGAAGAGGCTTTACTTCAATAGAACCTTTCCATTGACCAACAGAAAGTGGAAAATCGGCATGTTAAAAAACACTTAATATAATAGTTCTTTTGGCATTAAAGAGTGTTTAGGATCAGTGGAACCTTTCCATTGATCATAAGATCCCTTAGAACACTAATAACACTAAGATTAAAGTTCTTAATTTTCAATTGATGGTTTCATGAGATGCCTTTAACTTTTCCATTGATCAACATTAATTTTCCTTCGGCTTATTCCCTTATTTATCAGGGGTCGATACTTTAGAACAGTAATAAACACTAAGATAAGGGTCCTTAATTTCCATTGATGGTTCTGTGAAGTGCCTTTAACTTTCCATTGATCAACAGATTCTTTAAATTGGTAAAATGGTTTTTTAGAACACCAATAAACACTAAATATAAAAGGTGTTTATTGGCATTGAAGAATGTTTAATGTCAGTGGAACATTCCACTCATAGGATTTTGGGGAAAAAAGGTTCTTTAGAACAATGATAAACGCTGAAATACAGGTTTGTTTTTGGCATCGACGTTTGGCCATATGAGAAATGGTCGTGCCCAACTGAGCCTGGTTTCTCTCGAGGTTTTTTTTTCCTTCACTTTCGTCAATTGGTGAAGTTTTTTCCTCGCCGCTATCGCCACTGGCTTGCATAGTTTGGGACTTGTAGAGCTGCACATCGATGGATTACACTTCAGTGTTTGGACTCTCAGCAGTAAATATTAAAACACACTGAACTGAACTTAAACTCTGAAAACTGAACTGTCACTGTTTCAATTAACTATAATCTTCTATGTGAAGCTGCTTTGTAAAAGCGCTCTACAAATAAAGATGAATTGAATTGAATTGAATTGAATTGAATCGATGATTCCATGAAGAACATGAACATCAGTGGAGTCTAAACATTGGTTAGAAGATACTTATTGGTGGAAAAAGATTATTTAGACCAATGGTAAACATTACACTTTTGAAAAAATATGTTCTTTATAGGCATTAAAGAACATTTAACAATAGTGGAACATTTCTGTTGATCTTCAGATCAAAAATTATTTAGAACATTAATAGACACTAAGATAAAGGTTCTTATAGTTTCCAATGATGGTTCTGTGAAAAGCCTTTAACATCAGTAGAACTGTTTTATTTATCAGTATATTCATTATATTGGAAAACAGGTTATTTAAAAATAAACTTTCTTTACTGACATTGATGATTCCGTAAAGAACATTAACATCGGTGGAGTCTAAACATGAAGATATTTATCAGTGGAAAAAGATTATTTAGGACAATGTAAGCGCTACACTTTTGAAAAGAATGGTTCTTTATTGCCCTTGAAGAACATTTAACAATAGTGGAACATTTTCATTGATCATCAGATCCTTTATAGTGGTAAAAATGTTCTTTAGAGCATTACTGAACACTAAGATAAAAGTTCTTAATTGCCAACATTGTTTTTGTGAAGAGCCTTTAACATCAGTTGAACCTTTCCATTGATTAACAGATTGTTTAGATTGGAAAATGGTTAATTAAAATACTACTAATCACTAAAATAATTGAAGTTTATTTGTAAACTAATTTACTTGCGGCCGGTCCCACATTATTCAATTTATGATTCACCAATCAGACGATTCCTAAGTCTCCATAAACAACCTAAGTTCCATACCATAGTCATCTTTGTTTTGAAGAATCCCCCCTTCCTCCCCTTCTCCTCCTCCTTTCTAAGATGGGCGGCACAGTAGCCCAGTGATTAGCATTCTTGCCCCACAGCAAGAACGGTACTGGTTCTAGTCTTTACCAAGCCAGTCAACTTTTCTCTGCGGAGTTTACATGCTCTCCCTGTGCTCGCGTGGGTTTCCCCCGGTTTCCTCCCACCATCCAAAAACATACAACTTAAGTTAATTGACTAATCCAAACCGCCTCTATAGACGTGCTCCTAGTTAGTAGTTTTATCTTCATATCAATCCCTAATTGCTCACTAGCTTCAAACCGCAGGGGAGTTCTCGAGATCTACCTGAGCTCAAACTGCCCTCTTGCCCTGCTAAGGGGAGGGACACACTAGCGTTTCACCCAGCGTTTCTGAACAACTCTGCGTCCACATTAATACGGTGAAAACGCACATCACGTGACCATACACACACTCTAGCATGCACTGCAGCGTGCTTTAAGCACATACCCATATGAGAGAACTTATTGTACTTTATTCTTTTATAATGGCCATTATTGATTATTAAAACTGATATTCAATGAGAGAGAGGGTATGTTTTGTATTTTCAATGTAAATGAAAGGAGGCAGTAATGTTATAGGCTCCGTTTTTTTAAAAATATGCATGAAGATGACGGTCATATTATGCAGCTACACGACGCCTCAACATTTCTGGTGTCTGTTAAGGTGCTAATATCAAAATTAAAATAGGCAGTTCCTCACATCATATTTTCATTTTATTGTTAAGATAGTAAAACAGCATAGCCTGGGTGATGTGAATGAGGTTATAAAGTACACGTTTCCCTTTGAAGATTTACCTGACGTGTCCTCAGGAGCTTGTTTTCCATATCAAACTTGCGAATTCTGAACTTACAAGGAGAGGATGCAAGACTGAACTGTGTGTAGACTACTTAATATTGAGGGAAAAGTCCAAATCAGAATGTCTGCAGCCGCGCTTTCGTTTTCAGATGTCTTCGTTTTTCCCCATCCAAACTGACACGGAGCAGCAGCGTTTTAGAATGAAAACGACATCTTCAGCATTTCCAAAATGCTTCGTTTTCAGGGCTTGAATACTACGGCATAGTGTGGACGGATGGCGTAACCGCAGCAAAACTTGTGCGTTTTAAAACTAAAATGTATTAGTGTAAACGGGGCATCAGTGAAGTCTTAACATTACTTAACACACATCAAAAATAAACAATACACTTTTGAAAATAAAGATTCAATATACTATTGAAGAACCTTTAACCTCAGTGGAACATTTCCATTGATCATCAGATCTGTTATAAAAAAGATTCATTTAAAAACCCTAAGATAAAGGCTCTTAATTTCCAATGATGGATCCATAAACTTTTAACATCCATAGGACCTTTCTCTTCATCAACAGATTCTTTATAGTGGATAATAGGTTCTTTAGAAAATACTACAAATAAATAAAGGTAAATATAAAAATAAAGGTTCTTTATTGCCATTTATGGTCCATAAAAAACCTTTAAAATCAATTAAACTTTTACATTACACTTAATATACTTTATGCAAAATGGTTCTTTACACAAGAAATTCAGTAAATGTCTGTTTCTTAGTCCAAAATCTTTATAATTTTTTTATTTGTGTAAGTTTACATACATTTGTCTGTTTTCCTTATCAGAGATATTTTCTTCTTGTCAAATCTTGTATCAATGTAGTTTGTCTGTATTAGTCTTATTTAATATACCGATTATTTAATGTGAATTAATGTAATGGGATTAATGGGATGATAGTAACAAAGCAATTTTCTCGAAGCTCTGACAACATTTGCTTTCCAGGCTATAACAGCACATTCTGCATGAAACCCTTGATGGAGCTGCCAAATATCATGTGATTTCGGGACCGTGTGCCGCGGTTAGGTCTTAATTTCAGTTTTTAAGTGCTGAAAGTAAATTATTGGAGTGCTTCTTTTTACCTTATTACAAGTTGTGTTTCTCTTTTCATGTATCACAATAATAATCAATATACAGATTATTTAGTGCAATGACACATCCTTGAGTTTGCAATGTCTGAGTTTTTCAGTTTAAAAGTAAATCAGGTTTAAATGGCAAGAGTTCCTGTGTGGACGAAAGTAACACTGTTATTTATGTCCCACTGCTAATAGCCATACCTTATTCATTACTTCCACATTAGAGTTTGATTTGATTAGATGTTACTTTCATCCCCGCTCTCCCCTACTTTACTTTCAGATTTATTTGACTCATCCAACCCATCGTTCATCACAGTATTCAAACAAATAATCAAAATTCCCTAACAAGCTTCGTTTGATCAGTTTAACAGACTGTAAAGGTCAGGGAAACTGATCCATAAACCCCATTAGTCCATGAATTTTCAGTATCATTATTTCTGTCTTCAGTGTCTCATGATACTTTTTAGAAATGAATTTTAGAAAAGTGTCTTTGGACTTTATTCTTAGGCTTTTGAAATGGAAATTAAAATTGATGTGGAATTAGCATTGTTTGGATGTTCAGCCTCTAACAGCAAGCTTTAACAACTCTCCCATATGTTTGGCATGGTGCTGGCCAACAGAGTCATTCTGATGGAGTAGAAATCCATGACACCCAAGTTTTTTCAGCTGAAATGGTTTCTGCCCTCAAGCTGGAAAGGTTACGTTTCTCTAAGTTGCATAAACAGAAGTTATATGATAAAATATGGGGCCCCTTCCTTAGATGGATATGTTAACAATGCCTCTGTAATTATTTTTTTTCTGTAGAAGTTTTTTCACACATTATATTTTGTTTCTTATTCCTTTAGTCTGGCTCAGATTCTTTAGATGGTGCTGTATAATTACTGTATTGTTTGCTACAGTTTTGGTGCAAGTTCTAGTTTGTATCAAGTAATAACACTGAGATAATTTTGTTGACATATACATGATGTACACTATTGGGTGTTATGTTTTCATAAAAACTTCTATAAATAAAGTAAAAAAAAAAAAAAAGAAATAATTCTGATAAATATACTATTTAAAATGATTATGAATTGTTTCACTGCATAAATGTAGAAGTTTAAATTCCCTTAGACAAAATTTTTATAAGGAGAGTACTTTGATGGACATTTTTAAAAAGGTACCACCAGGAAGAGTTTTACATTTTTTATCAAAAATAAAACTAAAAAAAACATATTTGACTTTGAATAAATGTTTTTTGTAAATTTTATTTATTTATATTTTATATATTTGTCTAAGTAATTTTTTTAATTTTTTCTTTTAATATAATACGAATTTGTTTTTATCATGTAATATTTTAATGTATATCCATTTGGCCACGAAATAGCCATAAGTTGCTGATGTGGCAATAAATATGTAATATGTAGTAGTAGTTTTACTGCATAAATATTTTTATGAAAAAAATCTTTCTCTGTCTCAAAACGATATGACAAAAATGAAATTGTGCCTCTGTATGAATTCGATCTTGTTTTTCGGTGTCTGTGTCTGTCTGTGTGTCTGTGTGTCTGTGTGTCTGTGTGTCTGTGTGTCTGTGTGTGTGTGTGTGTGTGTGTGTGTGTGTGTGTGTGTGTGTGTGTGTGTGCGTGTGTGTGCGCGTGTGTGTGTGTGTGTGTGTGTGTGTGTGTGCGTGTGCGTGTGCGTGTGCGTGCGTGCGTGCGTGTGTGTGTGCGTGTGTGTGCGTGCGTGCGTGTGTATGAAAATGTTAATTTATTTTTGATTGTGTTTTTAATTCTTCAAAAGATTTTCATTTAGGTCCCTTTGTTTTGTTTTGTTTTTTCTTGACCTAAAAGTAAAAGTCTCTCATTTAATTTAATTTTTGGCTTAGTCCCTTTATTAATCTGGGGTCGCCACAGCAGACTGAACTTACACAGCGGAAACCCATACACACTCAGTCACAGACATACACTACGGCCAATTTAGCTTACCCAATTCACCTATAGCGCGTGTCTTTGGACTTGTGGGGGAAACCGGAGCACCCGGAGGAAACCCACAAGAACACGGGGAGAACATGCAAACTCCACACAGAAATGCCAACTGACCCAGCCTGGGCTTAAACCAGCGACCTTCTTGCTGTGAGGCGACAGTGCTAACTACTGAGCCACCGTGCTGCCCAATTCTTCAAAAGTTTTTAATTTAGGTCTCTTAGTTTTGACCCAAAAGTAAAAGTCTCTCTCTTTCTCTCTGTTTCGCTCTTAAGAAAGGCACTCGTAAACTCTTATTGCATGCTGATCAAATCCTCTTTAATGTGCGAAACGTCTTCACACTCTCCTGTCTCATTACTCACAGCAGCACCCTTGCAATTAGCAGTTCTTCACATCCCTCCCCATGTACCCAACAGCTTGAGGTATCATTAAACAAACAAAGGCTTAGTCTTATAAGCTCGGCAACATGTACTCTGTACTCAAGCACAGTCACACTGCACAAATAAACTTTTTTAGCTTTATATCCTCTACACACATCCTGTTTGGGCCAACCACACCTACCAAAAAAACAGGCTGTTCTCAGATCAGCACCACGCTTTCTCTGCTCCACTGCTTTCAATACAGTCAGATGCTTAATCACTGATAATCTTGTCACTTTTTTTGAAGGTGGACGAGCCGATCACTGCTGAACAATAGGAGATGATTGTGAGTGGATCAGTGATTGTGGGGTCACAGGCCGGTTTTCGTCCCACTGTTTGGTCTCTCGGGTTTGTTAAGGTGATCAGTTTTGAGCTCCTCCCTCTACTAGGACAGGTATATGTGCACACACACTCGCGCTGACTGAGAGTACTTTAATACAGCTTGTGGAAACTGTACACGGACAATATAATTGACGCTGGAAAGGTAAATACAGATATTTTTTAATGAATCGAATGTTAATGTGAGAGATTTAAGGGATGTAATAATTTGAAATATTGATTAGTGTTTAATTATCATCCTTACTTGGGATTGAATGTATATATTTTAGAAAAACATTATTAGCGACTCCACCCTATACAGGGATTGATATAGTGTATATTAAATGCTGGGTTCCTCACAAGTTAGATTACTTAGTTATCTCAGATATAATCTAAAAGAAGAACAAAATCTTAGGAGGTTGAAAACAAAGACAAGTTTAAATAGTTTGTGTATGCCTGTATGGAACAGTCTGGACCAGATACTCAAACAATGTCAGCATATTAATCCATTTAAAAAGTTGTATAGATATATATTAATAAAGGAATATAATTATTAATAGAGGTTATTGTAAAAATAGGGACAATGTATCAAATAAAAATGTAAATGTATAGTATTAAAGAAATATTTTGATGAATAGAGATGATTGAAATAAGAACAACATGAGAAAGGAATGATGACATTTCAGTTAATGGCTGTCTGCAATACTACGTATTTTTGGGTAACACTTTATTTTGATGGTCCAGTTGAGTATTAGTAGACTGTTTGCTTAATATCTGCTGATACTGCTGCTAAACACAGATTTAACTGACGATACTGTAACTTTGCTAGTACATATCAACTTAAACTAACCCAAACCCTAACCACAATCAGTCTACTTATAATCTAATGAGAATTAGTTGGCATGTAGATGCAATGTAACTTAAATTCAACAAACGGACCATCAAAATAAAGTGTGACCGTATTTTTTGGGTCTATGTTATAAAATGTGAATGTACAAATGAAGTAACCATATAATAAGCTAAAGATGCCAAAAGGATGAAATATGTCTCATGTAAAGCTGATTTATGTCTCATGTAAACAGTAGAGATAAGTAAAAGAAGAAATGAGTTGATGTGTGTGGTAATAGGGTGGGGAAAATAATAAGCTTGCGCTTCATCTCAGTCCATTTTGACCATTTTGAGAATTGTTTTGTGTATGATTTTTATTAATTGTTCGAAATAAAAATAAATAAATAAGTTAACTTAATTGTTTTTACAAATTTATATGGATTGAACAAGATTTTTGTTGTTTTAGCTCGTTTTTAATAAGTATTTCAAACTAGGAACAACTTTTTTGAGTGTATTTTAGTAGATCAAATCTATTTATTTGTTGGTTGCGCATCCTTAAATTAAAATAAATTTGCTTAAAATGCTAATAAAAAAGTATTAAGTGCATTTATACTTTGAATGGGAGAAAATACCTGCCACTCGATTAAGAAAATTAATAGGTTTTCTTGTGAATTGCACTTAAAAATGACATTCGCTGCTTGTTCAAACTACTTATTTAGATTTTTCTTTTGGGGACAACTTAATTGTTTTATGTTCAATCCACTTAAATTTAGCTGAATTCCTTCATGTTTTCCCAACACAAATCAATTGTGTGGAACCCAGCTTTTTTTTACAGTGATTATTTATTATTAAGCAAATTTGGTGTATTTTATTTATTTATTTTAAAACAAGATTTGATTTATTGTGGCTTCTCAAGTAAGAATATGTCGTGTTTTTAATGCAGAAGAAGTCAAAAATACAAAGCAAAATATAATAATTTACAGTGATTTTGTTGTCTTTTTTACGATTTTATGATCTAATTCAAGACTTGCAACAGTGTGAAACAAATATTTTGTGGGTATTTTCTTAATATTAATGTTCAGTAACGATGTGTTTTGCATATTTTCAGTGCCAGTGCAAATATTCAGTTGCCGACTTGAAGCAAACATGGGAAACGAACAATCAGCCCAGAAAAAACGACAAAAGGTGAATTGTTTTGAAGTGGTTCTTTATTATTTTTGTATTGTTTATTATCTTTTTGATCTGTTTTTATCAGGTTATTGATCTATTATTTAGAATTTCTGAACAGAAGCTAATAGTCTTTATTTGTATAGATCTAAAACTATTTTGTTTAAATTAGTTTTAGTTTGTTTTTAGTTTATTTTAAGATTTATGTCTACATTTTATGTATATATACTTGTAAACTAATTTGGGCTGGTACTGTATATTTGTTGGTTGCTCTTTGACACTCTTGACTTTATTGATCAGGTGACGGCGTATTATTTACTAAGTCAACTCTGCATATTTAAAAACAAGCTCCCATCATCCATAGTGCTTGCCAGAAATGTAAAACAACTACACATCATAAATTTAATCAATATTGTTTGCCAGGCAAATCCTGAGAAAAAAGTCCATAATGGAGAATTAAATGGACACGCTGTACCGACTCCAGATCAAACTGAACCTGGTATGTATGTGATACATGGCACATTTATTGTGTTCTTATGACTACATCTGTCTTTGCTTATAATCTTCAAATAAAGATCTGCACGAGTAATTTCAAACTAACCTGACATTTACATTGTTTGGATTACCTCAGCAAGTCCACCCACAATTGAGAACATGCTGCAGAGCTCTGTATAAACTATGGGTGTTGTAGTGGATAAAGCAATGTTTAATTTGACTTCTGTGTGCGTTGTTACTTTGTACTGTAGTTGCTTTCAAGCGTTTGCTGAAGTAATGTATATTTTCCATGCTTTCTGATTGTTGTCGACTAGCTAGATGTGCAGTAGATGTTTTCCTGCTTCCCTTATTTATTATACTTGTTGAAATAAGGCCAAAAATACTTTATGCAATATGCAAATGCTGAGCGTTGTTTGAGAGCATATTTGTGTTATTTTGGCAGTAACTTCAGGAAGCAATATAGTCACTTTCAATTGTCAATAGCATTAAACTGAAAATAAATAACGCCCAAGCTGTAAGAAGTGGGTGTGTGTAAAGATTTATTATTAGTCAGACATATTATAAAACTGATAGCTAAAAAGATAAAATAAATTATTTACTATTACAAAAAATAAACATTATTAACGAAAGAATAATAAGATAAAACTGTTTGGTTCCTCAAAGAAGCTTTTATAAAAAAAAAAAATCATACACTGAAAGAATTATGACAAATGTTTTTATATTACTTTAACTTATTCTAATAAGTTAACTACTAATTTTAGGGCGACGCAGTGGGTAGCGCTGTCGTTTCACAGCAAGAAGGTCGCTGGTTCGAGCCTCAGCTGGGTCAGTTGACATTTCTGCGTGCAGTTTGCATGTTCTCCCCGTGTTTGCCTGGGTTTCCTTCGGGTGCTCCGGTTTCCCCCACAAGTCCAAAGACATGCGCTATAGGTGAATTGAGTAGGCTAAATTGTCCATAGTGTATGTGTGTGAATGAGAGTGTATGGGTGTTTCCCATTGATGGGTTGCAGCTGGAAAAGCATCCGCTGTGTAAAACATATGCTGAATAAGTTGGTAGTTCATTCTGCTGCGGTGACCCCAGATTAATAAAGGGACTAAGCCAAAAAAAAGAATGAATGTACAATTTTTTTAATTATACAAAGTTTAACTTAACATTTTAGTCAGTTTGACTGATGTAAGTTGAGATGATTATAAAAGTTCATTTTTACTTTTAGAAACTCCCACTATAAAAAACACCTTCTGTATATATTCCAGTAAAGAACCTTTAAAAAGTTAATAAAGGTTATAAGATTGTAAGTAAATAATAAAGGTTCTTTATTGGGATTGATAGTTCCATGAAAAATCTTTAACATCCATCTTTAAACATCAATATTTTTTATTCCACAAAAGGTTCTAGATTGTTGAAAAGGGTTCTTTTTAGATATATTTTATATTCTTCATGCTAAGAAAATTCTTTAAAGAACCCAAAATATTTCTTCAATAGCATTGTTACAAAATTCCCAATTGGAATCTTGATTATGTTTTTTGGTTCTCTAATAAACCTTTTATTCAACAGATCTTAAAGAATTATTTTTTTCTTATAATAACAACTTTCTAAATATGTATATATATATATATATATTTTTTGTAATACAAAATTAATATAGATGTTGAAGGTTCTTCATGAAAGTATAGATACAGATAAATATCTTTTATTTTTTTAAGAGTGCACTCTGCAAAAAAAAGATTTAAAGATATTTTTTTATAAAAGAATATTTTATTATTATTATTAATAAGTCTTTTCATAAATGGACTATTCTGTGAATGTTAAAGCTACCTCGTTGAACCATCAATGCCACATTTAAAGGTGTATTCCTGTGCACTACATACAGTTAAAGTCAGAGTTAATAGTCCTCCTGAATTATTATTGAATCCTTGCTCTGTTAAACATCATTTGGGAAATACTTGAAAAAGAAAAAAAGGGAGAATAATTTTGACTTCAACTGTATATAAGTTCATTTGTTTATCTTTTGTTTAGTTGCTAAAAAAGAAGCCCCGGTAGAGCAAAAGAGTGAAGCTCCACCAGTGGCTGTCAAAGAGGAACCAAAACCACCAGAAAAGGAGGAGGTTGACAACAGTAAAGCCAACAAACCTGCACACGTGGAAACAACACCTGAGAAAAAAATCACAGTCGCAACAGATTCAGAGCCTCCAAAAAAAGCCCCAAAGTCTAGTGGAGATGAGACTCCCAACTTCTTTGGTAAAATGTTCAAAAAGAAGCCTGAACCAGTAAAGCCTGCATCAGAAAAGAATGACACAGTGGACGCACCAGTGACCGTGCTGGAGCTGAAAATTGATGCACAGCCTGTAAGTACAACTTGCATATACTTGAAAACAAAAGCCTTGCAAAAACCAGAATGTTTTTATATTTTCACTTTTCTCTCAGAAATCAGGGTACGAGAGCTGTCACTGAGGTGGTACCTTTTCAGAAGAGAACATGTTTATACCTAAAAGGACCATATTGGTATCTCCATACATATCAGCAGTGTTGGGGAAAGTTACTTTAGAAAGTAATGCATTACAGTATTGAGTTACTCCCCAAAAAAGTTACTAGTTGCGTTACTTAGTTACTTTTTATGGAAAATAATAAGTTATGTTACTTTTGAGTTACTTTTTCTGACCTGGCTGAGGCTTGATCTCTTTCAGAACTTCTAGGGTATTTTTCTTTCTTAAATAAAGGAGATCTGTGTTTAACGACACACTGTATAACCTGTTCCCCCCAACACTGAATATTAGTACCTAAAAAATACAAAACTGTACCTCTTGTAACCTTTAGGTAGTGATAGTACTTTTGAGGTACCAATATGTACCCTTTAGGCACAAATGTGTTCCTTTTGAAAAGGTACTACCTCAGTGACAGCTCTCGTACCTTTATTTCTAATTCAAAAACCCTTGTTATTAGTGACCCTGGTGGTTGTCACAAATTTATTTCTAGTGCTTTCATTTATGCATAGAAGAGAATGAATGTGATTCAATGTTCTGATATTTCACGGTAAAGATCTAAAGAAGTCTAAAATACTTTGCAATGAAATATTGAAAACAAACATTCAGACCTACATTGTAAAAAAGGCTGGGTTCCACACAATTGATTTGTGTTAGGATAACATAAAGGAATTAAGTTAAAACTTATTAGTTTTTACAAATTTAAGTGGATTAAACATAAAACAATTAAGTTGTCCCAACGAAGTCTCAAGAATTGTGTCGTTTCAGCTCATTTTACATAAGCAGTATGAACAAGCAACAAAAAATGCTTGTTTATAAAGTTTTGTTGTAAGCTGTTAACATATTAGCCAATTTAAAGAAGTAATTAATACTTTGTCTTATAGCCCCTTCAATTTTAGTTTTAGTACTTCAGCTCCATGAAAATTAGAAATTGGGAACGTACGTTTGTGGATTTTTTTTTAGCCGATATCCTACCAATAACCGATATATAGGCCAGTCTGGAGGTAAACTATGGCCCAATTCCATTTTTTACTCCTAACCCTTCCCCTTGGCCCTTGTGTGAAGGGGAAAGGCTTGAAATTTTACCGCTAAGTAATGGGACAGCACTATAACTCCTGCACACGTCATCATGTCATCGCAATCTCTTGCTTCATATGAGACGGATGATGGCGACTGTTGTAGTTATTCCAGTTGCATTCATTTTTCATATTTATCTTTAGGACATCACTGAAGGCAACGATATCATGTTATCGTAACAATACAATGGGGCAATAAGATCATAATTGTACTGTGTATTTACACCATGGCCATATTCATCAATGTAAACACACAAAACAACATTAATGTTATAGCAGACACTGTAAAAAGCTCATTCACAGCCACTAAACTATTCTGACAGGGTGTTTGAGTGTCATTGAGTGTCAGAATGTTGTGGAACTGCTATACAGGAGTTATTATTATGGATTATACATTTTTAAATCGTTTTTTTTTTATTAAAGCATTGCGGTAAAACACAAATACTTTTATGAATGTATTAAACATGTGCTTTTTTGTTGTAAAAATTAAATGTACAATAATGACAATAAATACTAATTTATGCATCTCCTGACTTCCATGTGCAGCCCTGTTGCCGTTGTAGATGGTGTATACTGGGAAAGTTTCCTACCCTTTTGATTTCAAGTGTGGTCCTGAAAAATCTCTTTCACGAGGGCTATCTAGCCCTTCCCCTTAGCCCTACACCTTCAAGCTAAAGAGAATTGGGACAGGAAAAGCAGAAGGGCTAAGAGGTAGAATTGGGATTGGGCCTATTTCTAGCCTGCTTGCAAAAACAAAAGGCAAACAAATACAGTGGACAAATGATTTTATTTTAAATCCTTAACTGTATAAAATAATATTAGTCCAATAACATAATATAAGATATCTAATAAAAATGAACCTAATTTAAAAAAAGTTATACTGATACCAATATGGTAGCCAACGTATTTTACATCCCTATGAAAAGTATTTCCTTGGTAAATAGCTGCAATGAAACAGATCATTTACAATAAGCCACAAACAGAAAAGCACATTCACTATAATACTGCAAGCCAAACCTGTTGCTTTTACTTTGCATTTCTATTGAGAATGGTTCATTCTACATGGATACCTGAAGTGTTCAGCAGAGCATCAACCAGAGCATCCAACAACAACAAATTGCAAAATCACATACTGATAATGCTGATTCACATCTACCAATTTCTCATTCTAAAAGGATAAAGTCTTCATTAACACAGACCAAAAGGAGACGGAGACGGTTGACGGTGTTCCTGCGCAACCGATAAGTTCAAGCTCAACCAAGAAGCCATCAAGCACGCATAAAGCTGTGACCTACCTGGAGGTTATACTAGATTTGCCTGCACAAAGTCCAGTAGTTGTTGCTGAAGAGCTACAAAATCAAGAACCATTTGTACGAAAAGCCAAACATGTGGGACATCTGAAGTCTGAAGAAGCTGCAATGGTGAATCCTGACGTTCCAGAAGATGAAGAACCAAACACTTTGGATGCCGAAAAAGCCTTGACGGAAGACAAAGAGCTTATAAAAATAGTTGAAAGCATAAAATCAGAGGAATTAACATCCGAGAATGAGCCAAATGATGCCAAGCATCTGACTGATGCAGATGCTTCTAAAGAGCCTTCGAAGATCTCATCTCATGCTGAAGAACCAGTCAGTGCAACTGAAGATTTGAGATTTCCTCCAGAACAGTTTCTCCAGATTACTCAAGAACAGCAAACCATAAGCCATGTACATGAACAATCAGGTGATCTTCAGAAAAACAAGCTCAGGGTTGTCGCAGAAGAACCATTAACATCATCTGTTGAACAAGCAATGGTTGCAGAAGAAGAAGAAGAAGCCACTCCTGCTGCATTTGAGTTAGCTTCAACTGCTAGCAGAGCCACAGCTGCAGATGAAGAAAGTTGGGTGGTTATTGAAGAACAAGCTCAACGTTTTGGAGAACCTGAAAGTAAATGCAATTCTGTAGACTCTGCTCAACTGTTCTCCCAACTCAGGTTTGTTTGCACTAAGGTTTTAGAGGATGCTTCATGTGAACCGCTCGGTATAGATGTGTGTGCTGATGAAAACAGTATTCACATCACCATTGGGGTTCATCTGGATGAGTTCACTTGTAAGAAATAAGGTCATTTACGAGACCTTCGATGATAACTCACTCACCGTGACTTAACTGATGCCTTTCCTCAAGATGATTGTCTTCCATTAACAGAAAATGCACACGAGTTGTTGCTGAATGTGATGTTGATGCTTGCTACCTCAAAATATATCAGCATGCTTGATTATTTCTTCATATACTCTGGCTAAGTTTGAAATAACTTTTTATTTTTATTTTTAAATAATGCTGCACTTATTTGCTGAAAAGTAAGTCAGTAATAATGTGAAATCTTCTTTTTAATGAGTGTTTTCTGTTTTAATATGTTTAATTATTTATATTTTATTTCCTGTGATCAAATGCTTTTCCCAGTTTTAGGTTGTGGCTGGAAGGGCATCCGTTGTGTAAAAAAATACAGTTGAAGTCAGAATTATTAGCCCCCCTGAATTATTAGCCCCCTGTTTATTTTTCCCCCAATTTCTGTTTAACAGAGAGAAGACTTTTTCAACACATTTCTAAACATAATACTTTTAATAACTCATTCATTTTATCTTTGCCATGATGGCAGTTAACTAGGCAGTTTAGGGTAATTAGGCAAGTTATTGTATAATGATGGTTTGTTCTGTAGACTATTGAAAAAAATAGCTAAAAGGGCTAATAATTTCGACCTTAAAATGGATTTTTAAAAAATAAAAACTGCTTTTATTCTAGCTGAAATAAAACAAATCAGACTTTCTCCAGAAGACAAAATATTATCAGACATACAGTGAACATTTCCCTGCTCTGCTAAACATCATTTGGGAAATATTTAAAAGAGAAAAAAAAATTCAAAGGGGGGCTTTTAATTTTGTTTTCAATTGTATGCTGGAATACTTGGCGGTTCATTCCACTGTGGCAACCCATGATAAATAAGGGACCAAGTCGAAGGAAAATGAATGAATGAATGATCAAATTCTGATTTGTCAGCCAGATTTCTCCAGTGTTCAGTGTTTTTCAGAAAGCATCCCTATGAGCTGATTTGCTGCTGTGTTATGATCAGTTATAATTGGTGCTCAGTCATTAGTTGTGGTCCTTAATTTGTTTTTTTTGGATTTTTATGAAACATTTAAATTTTCAGGATTATTTCATGAATAAAAAGTTCATTCTAATCAGCAAGAAGGTTGCTGTTTCGTGTCCCAGCTGGGCCAGTTGTCATTTCTGTGTGGAGTTTGTATGTTTTCCCTGTGTTGGCGTGGGTTTCCTCCGGGTGCTCTGGTTTCCCCCACAGTCCAAAGACATGCAGTATAGGATTGGATAAACTAAATATCCGTAGTGTAAGTGTGTGAATGAGTGTATATGAGTGTGTTTCCCAGTACTGGGTTGCAGCTGGAAGGGCATCCGCTGCGTAAAATATATGCCGGAATAGTTGATGGTTCATTCTGCTGTGGTGACTCCTGATGAATAAGGGACTAAGCTGAAGGAAAATGAATGAATAAATAAATGTATATTTATATTTCAATTCTTGTGATCAAATGCTTATTTTTCAGGCTGATTACCCCAGTCTTCAGTGTTTTTCAGAAAGCATCCCGATGAGCTGATTTGCTGCTGTGTTATGATCAGTTATTATTGGTGCTCAGTCATTATTTGTGGTTCTTAATTTGTTTTTGAAATGTTGATTTTTGTGAAACATTTTAATTCTCAGGATTATTTTTTGAATTAGAAAGTTCATTCTTTCCTTAATTTATTTTTAAATCAAATCTGTTTTAACATATAAATAAATGATTGCCGTTTTGATCAATTTTATTGTTGAGTTTTTGATCAATTTTATTGTCATATTAAAGATTTCGCTTTCTTCTTTTCTGACCAAACTTTTGAACAGTACTATATCATAGCAACTTTAGTCAACATTGATATGATAATAATATTTTAAAAAACTATATTAATAACAAACGTTTCTTGAGCAGTAAATTAGAATTAGACTGATTTCTCAGGAATCATGTTGCAACATTTTTTGAATAATATGATTTATTTCTGATATTCACAGAGAATATATCTGAGAATATCAGAAATAAAATATTATTATTGCATATTGTTAAAAATATTACAGTACATGTTATTAAATATAAAATCTTTATTTTAAAATTTAACAATGTTTTAGTATTACTATTTTACTGTGATTTTGGCTAAATACATTTGATCTTTTTAAAAAAAAATATATATATATTATTATTTCAAACTGTCTCAGGTGTAAATATTTTGTCTTTTTTCTTGTGTGTTTTTCAGTTGCATAAATTGCAAATAATATCTAATAGCAAATGAAAAAACTACTATAACTGAACACCAGTCATCTTTATCCACCATTTTATTTTCACCAACTTTTCAAACTCTGTGACATTTTAATTATCTTAAAAGTGTTTCCAAAGTGCTGTTTAACAAGATTTATTTAACACATTTTTAAACTTAATAGTTTTAATAACCCATTTCTAATAACTAACTTATTTTTTGCCACGGTAATCGTAAATACTATTTGTCTTGTTATTTTGCAAGATTAAAGTGCAATTTAAAGGCTTAACTATGCTAATTAGGTTAATTATGCAAGTTATTAGCTAACATTGGTTTATTATGTAGACAATCAAACAAAATTATTTATTTAGGGGGTAATAATATTAACCTTAAATTAGTTTAGCTGCTTTTGTTCCAACCAAGCTAAAATAATAGCTAAAATACTTTCTCCAGAAGAAAAAATATTATAGGAATTACTGTCAAAATTTCCTTCCTCCATTTAACATTACTTGAAAACAATTGAATAAAAATAGAGGATAATAATTTTGACTTCAACTGTAATTATGACTTTCTCAGATAAAGCACACACAGACTTTAAGTCCTGCGCATTGCTGAATATCAATGAGTGAGGGGGGGAAACGGCGTTAATAAAAGGCTGATTGTTGCCGCTGGATCGAGTAGGCAGAGGCATGGATGGAATTGTGCCTCCAGTTCAATGCATCTATTGCACATCAGCTGTAAGGCTTGTAACACATTTCCAAGGGCTAATTCTCTGGACTTGTCTATAGGATCCAGTGGACATAAAGATCAGCACAGAGCCTGAGCCGGAGCCCAAGGCTGAAGCCCTCGAACCCAGTCCTGTGCAAACCACAGAAGAAAACAACCTGTCAGAGGAGGCCAAAGCAGCAGAGAAGACAGTTATGAACTTTTTCAAAACTTTTGTAAGTATGACATGTACCTTCGTTTATAATGTTTTAATGGCTTTGGGGGGTTTGAAAGCACTCACATTAGTGCTTCAAGTGCTTTGCTGGCTATGTTGAGTTATAATATAGTGGTTTATAGCTTGCATTTGGGAAAAAAGTTAGTGAAAAGGGATAGTTCACCCAAAAATCCTCCATTGACATCCATAGTATTTTTTGTTCCTACTATGGATGTCAATGGCTGCTTTTATTCTTTGTGTTTAACTCAAGAAAGAAATTGGATCCACTTAAGTGTGAGTATATGGTTGGAAATGTTCTTTTTGGGTGAGCTATCCCTTTAAATAAACAGCAATTACGGTATATTACATTTTAAAATGCTCATAATCAGATTATCTTTACTTTTTTTGTGAATTACATGAGTGCATGTGATTCATACAATAGCTGTAAATTATTCATAATTTATTGCATGATTTTCTCTTTTAAAACTTCCTTTCTAAACATGCTACTTTATCAGTTTTATTTTTATGGTTGGAATATTCACAATATTGAACAGTCATGTACAGTAATTTGCAATCATTGCTTCTGAATTTGTTGAAAAAAAAACACCTCTCAATATACCCAGATTAATCATTTAACAACACATTTAGTTTATTTAATGCTGCTAAATGTTATTAAATTGACTTGCAGAGAAATGATAAATAAAATAATAAATTTATTTTTTATTTAAATACTATATGAGTACATTTTAATTAATTTTAAGCTGCAGTTTTATATTTAACACCATTTTGGAAAACTCTGATGTAATGTTTAATTTGTTTGGTTTTTTTGTGTTGATATTTTTGCTTTTTATATACAAACAGGGTACACAAATTGTTCCCTTTAAAATAAGTTACATTAAAAAAAAATCTAAAAGTAGTCATATTGCATTATCTAAAGTAACCTAGATTACATTCCTAACTACAATGATACATTAATGTAATCTGTAATTAGTAGTGGACTACAATATCTTAAATATTCTACCCAGCACTGTTAATATAAAAAGAAGGCATGCCAATAAACATTGACATTCTTTTAATGGGGTATATGCACAGCTAGTTTTTCCTTCCATACCAATAAACTTCCAGAGATTGGTTAATGTGACTTTTATTTTCAAGGTTCCTTTTACAGCATTGACAATGTAATGTAATTAAAATACAATGACTAAAGCATTCATTTAATTGTTCAAGCGTAAAACGAGATGAAAAGCTGTTTATATGCAAGCACTGTCAGTATCAGCAGGCTAGCGCAGAAACTAAAACCACAAGTAAATTAGTAAAATAGTAAAGTAATGTTCATATTTTTAAAGACATGACACAGAAATATGGAATTTAATGCAGTGTTTCTTGCACATTCTGAGACCCACTTTATATCGTATATCAATTAGCCAGTGTAGATTGTTGATTTTTAAAGAAAACAGACCTTAAACGTGTCGCTTTTGTAACGACATACAGTTCACCGGAAGCGATTGACCTAACTTACTTAAAATTAAAAGTCGTTCTGCATACTTCTGCATATACCCTATTCCTTGATGTCCAAAAAAAATGATGACGCGGCGATGATTGGACAACTGGGCTAACCAGTAATTAGATTTCAATGCACAACATCTCAAAAAGTTTCTTTTAGTCATTCTGAATTGCACAATCCAAAGTCTGTCATCAATGAATCAATATAAAATCTCCAGAATCGCCTCAGAAAAACATGCATATGAATGCAATATAACAAAAAAACGTTTCTCATTGCATGTGTCATCTCATTTGTAATGCAAGTGAAAAAGCTACATTGGTTTATAAATGTCAATTATTTATTTTTGATCATTAGTTCAAGGAGGTGATCATTTCATTATTACACATTAATGGAAATGGGGTTTTATTGGCAACTAATTTGTGCCAAATTCCATATTTATATAAGGTACATTAGGGTTTTTATCAATCCTGGTCAAAATTGGATGGTTTTCTAAATTCACACATGCTGAATTAACTGCTTGAAAGACAGGAATTTACCTTTTTAACTATTCAACAGGCATCACAACAGCCTGCTTGATTTTTTTGCATATAGGTTATCATTAAATCTGAAAACTCTAAATTTCCTGGTGGTGTTAGGAACACAATTTAACCA
Source organism: Danio aesculapii (assembly GCF_903798145.1). Lineage (NCBI taxonomy): Eukaryota > Metazoa > Chordata > Actinopteri > Cypriniformes > Danionidae > Danio > Danio aesculapii. The sequence continues at coordinate 9,807,018 of NC_079457.1, read as the reverse complement.
GAAAATTGGTTCAAAACTCAAAGGGTTAAAGCGAATCAGTTGAATTGTGGACCACATTTTTATTTGTGCTTAATTTGATTAGAAACAGACACACGCTCAAAAAGAGAGTTTGCTGTTTGTTTAAACTACTTATATAAAATAAGCGGAAACAACACAATTCTTGAGGTTTTTTAGGGGGACGACTTTACTGTTCCATGTTCAATCCATTTAAATTTGTAGAAGCTAGTAAGTGAACTTAATTCCTTTATGTTGTCCCCAGCATAACTCAGCATTTTTTTATAGTGAACGAACATTTATGTTGCAATGCATTCTGAATGATTATGGCAAAAAAGCAACCTCTTAGTACCTGCTTTTCATCACATAGAAACTGGGTTTTTCATCCAAATCTGATGCATTTTATTGGAGTTTTGATCAAATAAATGCACACTGAAAAAAGTATTCATTGGATTTACTCAATTTTATTAAGGTTAGAGTTTTTAAATGGTTTATATGGGCTGAATTTAAACAAACAATTTAAGTTGAACATAACTAAATTTAGTTTGTTTGTGTAAATTTATCCCATGTAAATCATTTGCAACCACTAACATTAAAAATAATAGAGTAAATTCAATGAATCATTTTTTTTCAGTGCAGCCTTTGTGAGCAGTAGAGACTTTAAAAACATTAACATAAGCAAGCATTTTGCTCTACAACTAACTAGTGTGCTAGACCACAATGGTGCATTTTTCACTCCATCATTGTGGTATTTGTTGCCCTGCGTCTTTAATCTGTTAAACTATCGTTGGCATTCTGCTAAATCAAGCCTTTGGCCCTGTCCGACTGTGGCAGGCTTTTGTTTGTCGCATAATGTGAGCTCACAAGAGAGGCCTGTGCGCTCGGAGTTGTGATAAAGCACGGGAAGGCCTACGCCATCTCCACAAAACAATGAGTGACTCAATACGACAAACACATGCACAGCAGCCCCTGCCAGCCAGCTCTTTGTGCGTCCGAAACGGCGTCTGACTTTGACAGTCATGCATTATCCTGACAAAAGATGCATTTCTGAGGTCTCTGTGCTCATGAGAAGGCCCGCTTGTGCGACATGGAGTACCTGAAGGAGCAATATACGCTTAAACACGCAACTGTGACGCTTTTTCACAGTCACTCTAACGTTCATCTGTCTCCTTTCTCTTTTCTGCGCTCGAAGGTTCCCACCAAAACAAGCAAAGAAGCCAAAGCCGCTGCCGATGTTTCAAAGGAGCAGGTAACTGGCACAACATTGCTTATTCATTATATTATATTATATTATATTATATTATATTATATTATATTATATTATTTTATATTATATTATATTATATTATATTATATTATATTATATTATATTATATTATATTATATTATATTATTTATGTAGTCATTGTCCCAGTATCTTTCAATTTCTGCATAGAATTGTTGTCAATGATATACAGAGCTAAGTTTGAGATGCATAATTAATATATGTAGTTATTACTTATATGTGTGTGCATATATATTATGTATGTACAGTATGTATGAACCATGCAAATAAAAAACTAAAAACAAATCAAAATGTACTAAAGAATGTATTATTTATATATTTATTGTTAAATAAAAATAACTAAATAACAAATAAAGAAATGCATTAATGTTTACATTAGCAAATATGAATAAAAAATCATTTCTTGATTAAAAGTAATAATTATTACAGATAATAATAATAATAATAAAAATGTATTAAGTATGGTTGAAAGAAAGAATGAATGAATGAATGCATACAGTATGATTATTCTCCTAAATACAGAAGCTGCCTGATTTATTTATTGTCCCGTTTGTTCTTCAGTCACAAAAAGAAACCCCACCAGCACCATCAACAAATGTGAGCAATTTCATTTATATGATGTTGCAATAATGGTGTGAAAAAAAGTTTGCTCCTTTACTGATTTCTTATTCTTTTGCATGTTTGTCACACTTTAATGTTTCAGATCATCAGCCAAATTTAAACATTAGTCAAAGATAACTGTCAGGCATGCTCTGTGTTTTCATCATGTGACCTTCCCCATGTGCTCCTTTGTTCTATTTCCCGCTGTGTCATTAGATTTCACCTGTGTTTATCCCCTGTGTGTGATTAGAGTCATCATGTCCTGTGTATTTATAGTCCTGTGTGTTGTTTAGTCATTGTCCCGTATTCTTAGTGATGTTTGTCTGCACCCCATGTCGTTCCTGAGTCTCCAGTATTTCCTATGTCCTTCATGTGAGTGTTTATCAATAAATCTACGTGTTTGATAAACTCCTGCGATCCTTTGTCTTCCTGAGAGAGCCCAGGCATAACAATAACACAAGTAAATGCAATATGCAGTTTTTAAATGAAAGTTTTTATTGTTGGGGTAAAACAAAATCCAAAACTACATAGCCCTGTGTTAAAAATTATTTGCCCCCCTGTTAAAACATAACTTAACTCTGGTTTATCACACCTGAGTTCAATTTCTCTAGTCACTTCCAGACCTGATTCGTGGTGAGTGTTCATGACTCCGCCATAAGATACTGGGCAAAAAAAGCTTTGTATGGCAGAATTCTAAGACAAAACCCACTACTGGGTAGCAAGAACATCAAGGCTCGACTCAGTTTGCCAGAAAACACCTTGATGATCCCCAAAACTTTTGGGAAAATACTCTCTGGACTAAAGAGACAAAAGTTGAACTTTTGGAGTATGTGTGGTGTAAAAGTAACACTGTATTTCACAAAAAGAACTCCATAGAAACAGTAAAATGTGTTAGTGTGATGGTCTGGGGCTATTGTGCTGCTTCAGGACCTGGAAGACTTGCTGTGATTATATTGGAAGCTGAAGAACAATATCCAGCCATCTGTTAGTGACCTCTGGTTTCTGCAGCTGGACAACAATCCAAAGTACACCAGCAAATCCACTTTTGAATGGCCAAAGAACAACAAAATGAAGACTTTGATGTGGCCTAGTCAAAGTCCTGACCTGAATCCAATTGAGATGATGTGTCGTGACCTTAAAAAGGTGGTTCATGCTCGAAAACCCCTTCAATGTGGCAAAGATGAGTGGGCCAAAATTCCTCCACAGTGCTGTAACAGACTGGAAGTTATCGAAAACATTTAACTCCAGTTGTTATTAGGTTTAAGGGCTTGGTTTTGGTTGATGTTCTGAAAGATTAAAGTATAACAAACATCCAAAAAAAGAAATTTGTAATGATTTGATTGAATTATTGATTGATGTATCAAATATTGTCCATATTTGTCCTAATTTCACCCAATAAACAGAAGTGCTTGTTTTGCATGGTACAGGAAGCACCGAAGGCTCCTCCTCCTCCTCCTCCTCCCCCTGCACCTCCAAAGATGGAGAGCAAAGCAGAGCCGGCGGTGAAGAAAGAGGAAACGTCTGCAAGTAAAGCAGCAGTCAAAGCAGAGCCCTCTGCCAAGAGCAAAACTAAAGACGGTGCATTTAGCAAACTCTTCCGCTCAAAGGTGAGGCCACACAGGTGACAGAAAACCACAGGAATAAACCTCCCCCTTTACCTCTGAGCTGAGCCTGACACCCTGATTACACTCATCTCATATATATACATATTTAATGTAAATGGCACACCGTAACAGAGTAATGTGAATTTGAGGTGTTGCTAGGCAAGATGGTGTCAAAAGTTCAGGCGGTGACAACCGGTGGAGGCCGCGCTCAGACATCAGGAGCGGTAAATGATGATATTAACAGAACTGACCACACTTTCATTACTCAAGTCTCAAGGCAAATTAATCAAAAGAGCTACTATTATTTTGCCCATTTTGTTTTTTTGCAAGAGAAAGTTGTGATATATTTATGTCAACTATTTCATGTAATTTAAAAGGTGTGTATATGTGTATTTATACAGTTGAAGACAAAATTATTAGCAATGCTGTGAATTGAGAGAATGTTTTCCAATACATTTTAAACATAATAGTTTAATAACAAATTTCTACTGAATTATTTCTTTTGCCTTTGACATGATGACAGTACAGAAGATTTTACAAGATATTTTTTAAGCTATTAGTGTTCAGCTTAGAATGCAATTCAAAGGCTTAAGTCGCTTTGGGCAAAAGCATTTGCTAAATGACTAAATTTAATGTAAATGTAAACTAGGTTAATTAGGTTAACTAATTATTGAATAAGTCGTTGGACAACTGTGGTTTGTTCTAAAAAAAAATGTCTAAATGCTAAAAATGTGACTTTTTTTTTCAGCCAAACTAAAAGAAATTACTTTATCCAGAAGATATTATATAAATATAATAGGAAATACTGTGAAATTGGTCTTGCTCTGTTAAACATCATTTGGGAAATATAAAAAAAAATAGAAAGTTTGCAGGAGGGGTAATGATTTTTTCTTCAATTGTATATTTACACACACACACACACACGCACACACACTCAATGACCCAGTGGAAACCACTTTATTAATTATGTGTTTGAGTAGATTTTTATTACAAATGTGAACCAAAAATTGTTTTCATTTAGAGTATTTATTTTAGCGCAAAAAATTTTCAGACTTGTTTATATTCATTTTTAGACACAATACCTGTGTTTTTTAAAGTTTTTATTGTAAATTATATATTGAATTCTTGTCACCACAAATATAGCCAATGATGCTACACACTCAGAAATAAAGGTACAGAATCGGTCACCAGGGTGGTACCTTTTCAAAAGGTACATTTTTGTGCCAATCAGGTGGACATTAGTACCCTTAGGATACACTTTTGTACCTTTAAGGTTCACTTTTGTACCTTTAAGTTACTATGAGGTAAGCATTTGTACTTTTTGGGTATTAAAGGGTTTTATAGTTTCAGCTCAAAACCCATCAGTTTATTTATTATACCTTTCAGAACATTGGAATTTTTGTGGCCTGTGCCTTTAATGCAAGTTCTCCCCTACCACCGTTCCCACATGCCTGTCAGAGTGTGCCTCAATCTCTGTCTTGGCTGTGTTAGATAAACAGCACAGTGACAGACATGAAGGAAGCAGATCGTACAATAGTACAGTAAGAACTTCCCTAATGAGTATTTGATGTATTTGTTGTGGAGTTCATTCAAGCCTTTCTGCAACAATGAGTCATATACACACACACACACACACACACAGTGCGCGCATTTACCTTTGCACTGTTTTTACACAGCGAAATGTGACAGGATACACATTAATATCCACTGCTTTATGGATATCCGTTATGTTAATAGCAAAATAAACCTGATTTACATCTAAAAACCGTGATTGAAACATCTTTCATAACTGAACATGCGGCTGTGGTGATAAAGACGGTAAAATCGCTGTAATTCCTTACAAATACATTTAAAAAGGTTTTAAACTGACTCTTGATCACATTTGATAATGGTTGATGATCACAGAGAGCTGAACAGATCTTTTAAACCCAGTTGCTTTGCACACGTTCTGTCTTGTTTATATGATTATAAGCGTTCCTACAGAGACATTTTAATATGCGGCAGTATGCGGCTGTCTCCTACATCACGTTGCAATGGGCCTCAAAATGGGAGGGATTTGGATCCAATTTTAACGTCAGGAAATTTTGAAAAAGAGACTTATTGTGTTTATATCACCCCAATATAACTGTGGACACATTATACCTGCACACAGTTCTGTCCAAACAGCTTACAAAAGATGATTTTCATCATAGGTGCCATTTAAAATGCACGTTTAAGGACCAGTTAGAAACAAATATGTACCTTTTAAAAAGTTACTGCACCAGTGACAGATTTTGTACCTTTATTTCTGAGTGTTAAATGGCAATAAATAAATCTGTTTTCAATCACAACAAACAAAAAACAGTTGGGGCCTTTTGGGAAAAAATGCTCTAAATGGGAAAAGCTTTATTTTATTTAAAAAAAGAAATGCTATCAGACCTAAAGCAAATATTAACATTCTTCTCAAAGCCTTATCTAAAAAAATCTGACAAATTTAGAATTTTTAAGTGGTCAAGTTAGTCTCAAATATGATTATTTCCAGCTACAGTGTTAAATGTGTCTGCAGTAATGCCATTGTGTAGCACAGGAAGCTGAGTGTAAATAAACATGAGTGAATGTCTGTAATGGTGAGCTCATGTTAGCAGCCGTCATTACCTCATGCTCAACTGTCGGCCAACTAAACCATCATCCTTACATCAGATTATTCAGCCGCTTTATAACCAGTGACTCTGTGTTTGCTTCTGCTAGAAGAAATGGCCACTGTAAAGTGCCATGGGAGATGTAGGTTATTGCCAAATTAATGCTAATATTTGCTTGCCTGCAGCCTGTTGAGGTGGAGGAGAAAAAGCCGGTTGAGGTTCAGGTAAATACATTAAGATGATCGATTGTCTGTTTGTGGGCTGCGGTGCTTGGGAATGTCTTCATGAATAAAATCATCTGTCTGCTCTTCGTATTTATGCAGTGGGCACTTTCTACAAGCAGGGTAAAAAAATAGTGTCTGTTTTCTACCTGATATGTAGATAGACAGACAGACAGACCGACTAGGATAAAAAAATAGTGTAAAAAAATAGTGTCTGTTGATTACCAGATAGATAGATAGATAGATAGATAGATAGATAGATAGATAGATAGATAGATAGATAGATAGATAGATAGATAGATAGATAGATAGATAGATAGATAGATAGATAGATAGATAGATAGAAAGAAAGAAACTGGATGGATGGAGGGATATACAGTAGATAGTTGGTTGGAACAATAGATATAGATGGATGGGTGGATGTAACGATGAATAGAATGATAGATAGATAGAACTATAGGATGGATAGAAAGATGGATGGTTGGACAAAACAACAGACAAATAAAATGACGGACGGACGGACGGACGGATGGACGGATAGATAGATAGATAGCTATTGACATGGAATTGAACGTACTGAACTACTGAAACATATTAAATACTTTATATAAAAGGCTTGGTGATGGCAGCTTAAAGACGCCTCTCAAATAGAGAATGACGTCACATGCATTGCTCAGGTGTCCGTTTTTCACAGACTTCAACAGTGTAAAAATCTTGATCATACTGTGGGTGTCATCTATCAAATCTGAGCTTTATTTTGTATTTTCTATTGGATTCAGGTCAGCTGTCTGGGCTTTCACTGCCTTTCTACACCTCCCTTTCTTCATGTGTTCAATATCTTTCCCTGCCTCATTTAATTTGATTGCACATAACTTTATTTGTAAACTAAGTTAAAATAGTTTATTTGCATATATGGATTCATTTGGTTATTATCAACATCTGGTGAAAAGGAAGTCAACAGCACCTTTAGAAGTATGTTTTCTGAGAAATATAGTGACGTGTTCAATACGTATTTCCCCCACTGTATATGTATAGTATAAACATTTTTTAACCCTCATTTAGAAAGTGCCACAGCAGTATTCGTTTAGATGAACAAATCAACATCTGCCGGAGTGCATCAGTAATCAGTAGTTTAGTGGGATGTGATCTGCTTTATCCTCTGCTTTAACTGACCATTTAATCATAAACTTCTCCACAATCAACTGACCTCCTTCTTTCATCCTGCTCTTCTCATGTGCTTCTACTGAAATAATCTTTTTTGTGCGTGTCTGTTGTTTGTCTATGACAGCAGGTAGACTCATCTAAGAGCAGCACTCTTGAGGCGGCCGCCAAACCTGAAGAGCCTCCAGCGCCAAAACCAGAAGAGAAGAAGCTGGAGAAGAAGTCGACTTTCGGGAACATGTTCAAACCCAAGGTAAATCCCTCATAAGCTCCAGCGCATCTGTGTGCAGGGTTTCTGTGGTGTTTAAGAAAAGTCTAAATTTGAAGAACAAAAAAAATTATTTGGCTTTAAAAATTCTTCCAATTATTTAATACCTAAGTCACCTTTACAAATTTGACATTAGAACCACAAATTATAGCTGGGTAATAGATTTTTTATCAAATAAAACAGTCTTCCAGTTTTAGTTTTTTTTTTACTAAAATGGTGTTGTTTGAAGGATCATAAAGCCCCCCTCTTTCAGTTCAAGTCTGCCTTAGAATTGAGAAATGAGTGGAAACCTGTGAGAAGAAGAAAGAAAGAGGAGAGCAAGCAACCGTCATTTATCAGTGGCCCATACTGACGCAAAATCTGAACCAATACCAATATGTGAGGAAAATGCAAGATTTTTCAATTTAAAGAGTGCTCATTTTAAAAAGAAAATTGATACATGCATACTTACATACCTAAGGTACCTAAAAGTTGAGGAAGTTGATGAGAATTATTTATAGGGTTGGGTACCGAAACCCAGTGCCATTATAGCACTGGTACCTTTGTAACCGGTATGTACCGCACCGAATCAGCATATGAATTTCAGTGTCATTGGTGCTGCGACAAGGACGTAAGAAGCATCAAGGGGTCCATCAAAGGCACGTATAGATACGCATTGTGTCCCACCATCTCTAAACATTTAGTTCTAAACAACTTTGAGGAATACGGACAGGTGATGTAAGGTGTTTGCTCTTGTTGCTTAGGAAACAGAAACACACAACACACGCAGACAGCGCATTCGGAGAGCGACTCTCTTCAGATCAACACGCATCATCGCGTTCATCAAATTCTCTTAAACTAAGCGTTCTAAAGAGTATTTTACAAGCAAGGATTCTGACACAGCAACGTGAAGCAGACGCTTTACAAAAGTTTTGTGTAAGGGGAAACACGTCAAACTTAAAGAAACATTTGAGGCCTCATGGAATCAACTTAAAGGCAGAGGAATGCACTGTCTCTGAAAGCTTGCGACATCATCTGGCACTTTTTTCAATGAGTCTGTATATGGACACCAATGCTCTGATTTTAATATGATTTAGACAATACTCTGATTAAGAGTCTAGACTACTATGTAAACAGTGATTTTTGATTACCTTAAAGGACCACAGACACGTTTTTTTTCTTTCTATTCCGTGTGGTATCAAATTCCATTAAAAGAGCACTCTTCCACCAGTCCTTACTTAATGCTCGCATCAAATACTTCAGTTTGTCACGGGGGCATGAATGAAATGTTCCTGAATGAAAATAAAACTGCAGTTAAACTCGAAAAATTAAAAATGAAACACCTGAAATTACATGAAACTCTGGAGGAAACATGGATAGATCGATTAATGTCATTGCGTTACCGCGCTATGTACTATAACATGTAAGACGGGATCATGAAAGGAACATTCAAAAAGCAACTCATGTAAACACCTTCATCATATTATTGGCTTATTTAGATTAAGGCAAATCATTAGATCACTGATAACCATGTAAACATAGTCACAAGCCCCAACCCTAGAAAAAAGGAGTTCAGTATTTTGCTATTTCACAGGTTAGTAGTAAGCTAATGTAATTTCATAATGCAAATCATAAATTCCTGCTAACAAACAAATGATCAAAGGAAATATATTAATGTAACTCAAATATATAAAATATGAATTGATGTTTACTTTAATTATATTGTTCTTTGAAAATTATTTTTAAAAAGATTTTGTCAAATAAAAGATTTTCCTAGAGTCATCCACCATAATTTTGTGGCTCAAAAGTATCGGTTCAGGCAACGATTTTGCACCGATACCGTTTTGAAAGTATCGGTTTAGCACCGGTATCGAAATAACCCCAAACGATACCCAACCCTAATTATTCATATTATTTATTAAACTACACAAAATTTGAATTTTATTAACGTCTATCCCCAACCCAACCTTAAATGCAACCCTCACAGTAATATAAAAACAGTACCTATACAGAGAATTGTTCCTATTATTTAATAAATTATCTATTAAATTGTATTGTATTAATGTCTACCCCAAGCATTAACCCAACCCTCACAGTAATGTAAACACAATCATTATTGTTGTACAGATTTACCAAAATAATGCTATATTGATGTGAGTATCTACAGCCTTATCCCTTCTAGACTTTACCCACTGGAGCATTTGAATGGCGTGTGAATCCTCTGTCAGATCAGCTGATAGATACAGCTTTCGAAAGCTCCAGTGTCTGTGATTTTTTTTTTTTAACCGGCGGTCAATTGCACAATGGCCAATCAGCTCTGTTCAGGAATCCTGTTTTTTAAAACAAGCTTCAGTACAGACTTGTAGAAGTCATCACCATGGCCCATATCTCATAGGATAAGAAAACGTTTACTCTTATAAATAATAATTAGACACAGACACACCATCAGAATTGCTCTCAGTAATACACATCATTAAAGCAATAGCTATTAACCAATTGTTCCTTACAATTAAAACTGACAGATGCTATTGTTGTGTTTGTTGATGTTCAACAGACACAAATCTCTTAATCTAAACTTTAGTCCAGAATTTCATGAGCCTTTAAACCCGCAAAATAGCTTGGATCAGCAATAATGTATTAGCAATGGTGTAAAGTAACTGATTACAAATAATCAAACTACTGTAATTGAATAGTTTTTCTTAGGAGTTGTCATTTACTAAGTAGTTTTAAAGGATGTGTACTTTTACTTTCCCTTGAGTACATTTTTAGTGCAGTATCTGTACTTTTATTCCATTATTTTCCTTCAACCTGCAGTCACTACTTTGTTTGTTCTTGGCTATGGGGATTAGAAAAATCAGTCCTGTGATTCCTGTCCAATCAAATCACACATAGAAGATAAATCACATTATAATGAACTACCTCAAGACATGGGAGATTTATAAATGCAGCAAACTGATTGGAAGGATTAAAAGTGTCCAAGAAGATGTCCAAGATCTTTACACGCATTGACCCAGAGACTGTTTAGGTGCACATCACTGATGAGAAGATGACAGATGTTTACAGTATGATGACTGAAATGGTCCTAAACACCCTGCAGGCACAAAATGTCAACATGACTTCAGATTGACGTTGTACCCCAACATTTTTATTTGGAAAGGAAAATTGCTTTAAGGTCAGAACTCAATGTCAGGCTGACGTCAATGTCCAACATTCAACCTAAAAAAAATAACCCAAATATCTATGTCTAAGGATGTTACAACTTGACGCTGTGTGGACGTTACCACTATGACGTCTATCAGATGTTGAATTTTATCTGACATCAACATGACGTTGGTTTAAGATATTGGTTCGACGTTGGATTTTCGTCAGTTTCTAACAACCTAAAATTGACCAAATATCAACATCATTTGGCGTCATTATTGGAAATATCAAAACAACATTGTCCTTAGACGCTGGCTAGACATTAAATTTTGGTCACCTGACGTCAAAAACCTAAATCAAACCTAATAATAACGTCTTATGACGTTGTGTGCCTGCGGGACTATAACTAAATGCACTACAGAATGTTACGTTTACACACATCCATAAATTACATGAAAATGCACCAGCTTTTTACAGCATAATCTACATAATTTTCATTACTATTCTTGAGTAGTTTTGAAAGGTCTACTTTTTACTCATACTTTGAGTAATATTTACAACAGAAGTACTGTTACTCTACTTGCACTACATTTTCGGCAAGTAACGGTACTTTTACTTAAGTATGATTTTCCAGTACTCTTTATACCACTGCATATTAGCCCTTTATAGGGCACTCGTTGAAATACTAATCAGGAAAAACCCTGGAGTTTTACTAAGGGATATTACAAAACTTTTTTATGACCTAAAAAACAATTCTATTGTAATGATGGTCAATGAAGTTACCATGTATGGTTTTTCGCCAAATAATGAACTAAAAAGTCATTCAAAACTGTAAGCGCCAGCCAGACACACTAAGCTATAGCATAGCACAGAATTTGACATTACAAAAAGCTCCAATTTACTTTAGAATGGTGTCAAAAAGTGTTTAACTGGGACCTGCAGAAACCCTGTGTGTGTGTGAGTGAGTCTCAGGTTGTGTGTGTGCGTGCAGTAACAGGTTTGTGTGAATTTGAGGTACTGCTAGGTCAGGTGAGCTCTAGGATCCAGGCAGTGGCGTCCAGCGCTCGTGTGTCCCTCATGTCTGCTGGAGCGGTAAATCACACCAGATACAGTGGCCCCACAGATCTAACCACACTCACTCACTGACCCAATGATTGAACGATTAATTGATTGATTGATTCTGCTGCGCCAGCTCATGTTTGTGTTGCTGCAAGCCTCATATGAAGTGTCAGTGGTTCAGTTATTAATAATTAAAAGTATGTCAGTATTTCAGCAGTGTAACAGAGCCTGTTCTGAGTAATTCAGCTCTAATGAAGTCTGTCACTCTCATTTCTGTCATTCTTTTGTCCATTTAAGCTTGTATGTTTACTTTCTTTTCAAATTATCTATCTATCTATCTATCTATCTATCTATCTATCTATCTATCTATCTATCTATCTATCTATCTATCTATCTATCTATCTATCTATCTATCTATCTATCTATCTATCTATCTATCTATCTATCTATCTGTCCGTCTGTCTGTCTGTCTGTCTGTCTGTCTTCCATCCATCCGTCCGTCTGTCTGTCTGTCCATCTATCTATCTATCTAACTGTCTGTCTTCCATCCGTCTGTCCGTCCGTCCGTCTGTCTGTCTGTTTGTCTGTCAGTCTGTCTGTCTGTCTAACTTTTTATGCTTTTTCTTGTCCATCCATCTGTCTGTCTGTCTGTTTTCCATCCATCCTTCCGTTCGTCCATCCGTCTGTCTGTCTGTCTGTCTGTCTTCCATCCGTCTGTCTGTCTATCTATCTATCTATCTATCTATCTATCTATCTATCTATCTATCTATCTATCTATCTATCTATCTATCTATCTATCTATCTATCTATGTCTGTCTGTCTGTCTGTCTGTCTGTCTGTCTGTCTGTCTGTCTGTCTGTCTCTCTCTCTCTCTCTCTCTCTCTCTCTCTCTCTCTCTCTCTCTCTCTCTCTCTCTCTCTCTCTCTGTCTGTCTGTCTGTCTGTCTGTATGCCGTCCATCCATCTGTCTATCTATCTATAGTCTGTTGGTCTGTCTGTCTGCCATCCGTCTGTCCGTCTATCTATCTATCTATAGTCGGTCTGTCTGTCTGTCTGTCTGTCTGTCTTCTATCCGTCCGTCCGTCCGTCTATCTACAGTATTGTCTGTCTGTCTGTCTGTCTTCCATCTGTCCGTCTGTCCGTCCATCTTTCTATAGTCTGTCTGTCTGTCTGTCTTCCATCCGTCTGTCTGTCCGTTTATCTATCTTTCTATCTATCTATCTATCCATCTGTCTGTCTGTCTGTCTGTCTGTCTTTCTGTTTTCCATCCATCTGTCCGTCCATCTGTCTATCTATAGTCTGTCTGTCTGTCTTCCGTCTGTCTATCTATCTATCTATAGTCGGTCTGTCTGTCTGTCTGTCTGTCTGTCTGTCTTTCATCAATCAGTCCATTCTTCCATTTCACTCTTTTCAGTTTTTGCTCTTCCTTCATTTGATCTTGCATTTTTATTCACTTTTTATTGTTTAAATTTGATACACCTGTCTGCAGTTTGTTTCTCTCATTTTGATTTCATTTGGTTCTTTCCTTTGTTTTTAATTCTTAAATTTGTTCATTCATATGTGTTCATTCACTAATTTATTTATCTTTTGTGTTCTTCCTGGCTTTTCTTTAATGTTTATTTGTTTTTTCATTCGTTTCTTTCATACTTATCAGTATTTCCTCATTCCTTCTTTTATTTATTTATTGGTTTGTTCCGTTTCTTTCATTCTTTAAAATTAATTATTTTCCTTTTTTTCCTTCTCTTTTGCTTTCTTTTCTTTTTGTGTTTGTGCTTTGATTTGTTTGCTAATGAAATTGGTGTAATATATTTGTATATTTTGTGCAGCAGCTTTGCTGTTATCTTTTTGTGACTTTTTAAATATGCTATTATATATGTCATTACATGTAATTTTATTCATTATTTTTCAGTATGTTAAAAGTTTGGGGTCGGTAAAATTGAATTGAAACATATTTGTCTTACTCACAAAGGATACATTCATTTTTTAATTCAATTCATCTTTATTTGTATAGCGCTTTTACAATGTAGATTGTGTCAGCAGCTTCACATAGATTATATATCTACATAGAAGACTCATTTAACTGATAAAAAAGGTAATTTTCTCAAATACCATTAAATTTGAATATTATAGGGTATATGCAGACGTATCCTGAAGGACTTTTAATTTTTCAGTAACCTGTGCCAAGCGCTTTTGGTGAACTATATGCAGTTACAAAATCGACGCTTTTAAAGTCTGTTTTCTTTCAAAATCAGTGATTTTTGATACCGATAATTTATGGGTATGGAAGGAAACACTTGCTATACATGTACCCTATTTCAATCAATCTAATATGCTCATTCTGTGCTGCTTTCTCTATATTTCCAATATTTCTTAGAAGTTCTTGAAGTTTAAAATACATTCCATCTTTTGTCAAATAAATTTTTTGCACAATTTAATGCATCCTGTAAACAGGATGTAAACAGTTTTAACTTATAAGTAATATTTGTGTTATGCTCTTTTTAAACTTGTACTGACACCAAACTTTTTAACATGATTGTGTTATATATATATATACAGTCAAGGCCAAAATTATTCACACCCCTGGCAGATTCGGAGTGAAAGTTACATTTATTCAACCAGCAAGTTTTTTGACCAGAAATGACACAGGCTTCTCCCAAAAAATATTTAGATGATGGACAAGAGGCATCATTTTATATTTATATATATATATATATATATATATATATATATATATATATATATATATATATATATATATATATATATATGTGTGTGTGTGTATATATATATATATATATATATATATATATATATATATATATGTATGTGTATATATATATATATATATATATATATATATATATATATATATATATATATGTATATATGTATATATATATATATATATATATATATATATATATATATATATATATATATATATATATATATATATATATATACATATATATATGTATGTATATATATATATATATATATATATATGTATGTATATATATATATATATATATATATATATATATATATGTATGTATGTATGTATATATATATATGAATTGAATTTCTGCCATGTGATTGGCTGATTAGAAATTGTGTTAACGAGCAGTTGGACAGGTGTGCCTAATAAAGTAGCCGGTATATATATATTTCAGTTTTTATTTAGATTTGAGCAAAAACTTCAAGTCAGAATTTTCCAGCTATGTGAATAATTTCAGGTTTGACTCTGTCTATATATAGTATGCATTTCATTAACCATAATAAATGTATATTAACCCAGGCATCAGAATCCAAGAAGGAGACGGCAGCTCCAGCTCCAGTGGCAGAAGCTGCTCCACCTGTAAAAGCCAAAGAAGAGCCAAAACCTGCCGCTCCATCAGCACCACAACCGGCCCAGGACAACAAATCAGTCGCAAGCACAGACGCCTCCCCCAACATGCCCCGAAAACTGGAGAAGAGGAACTCGCTGCAGCTCTTCTTCAAAAACCTGGTTAAGTAGAAACACAAGAGAGTAGAGAGAGTTGATCCAGGACACATCTGCAATCTGTGTAGTTTAACTGTATGTAGTTAAATGCTGTCGAGAAAACATTTAGCCCTTCTGTCCGACATCTAACCATCCTGATTATTTTGGTTTGTGCTTGTTAGCTATAAAATAATCGTAATGATCTTCGAGGTGATGAACTTAACACTAGAATCAACATTGACAGTGTATGGACACTAGATGGCATCAGTTTCCACCATCACATAAACACCAGCCCTTATTTATATTATTCTGCTTTAATAAGTTCTGATTTAAATAATGTGTATTAAATGATGATTCAAATATTTTAAAAGGTTTGTAAGAATCTTTAATTAAACTAAGCACAAACAAATATATATAATAGCACTCTATTTTGCAGTTATGTGTACTTGTTGTATTAATTACTCATGGCAGATGGTGATTTTATTGCTTTTCCAGTACAAACATTCTTAAATCAAGATACATTTGCATTCAAGTAGAATAACTTAATGCATTTTATTCATTTTTTTAAGTCATTTAATTATTAAAACAAGAAAGAAATGTCTGCTAGTGGCCCCAGAAGCATAAATATAATTAATTATTATTAGGTATTTGTAAATATAGATGTAAATCCATTACATTTGATTAATTTGCTCATCTTGTATCTTGATTTAGAAATGTTTCGATTTTTGAACTGTAAAGCAATTCAAAAGTACAGAGTAAGACGTTTGTTTTTGCTGTGTAATAACTAGGTACTAACCCTAAAGCTAATGTTAACCTGGTTTATGCTACTAGAAGTTTCTTAAGTGCACAAAATGTAAAAGAAAGTGCAGACTAAACATTACGTTATATTTTTGTTGCATGAAATCTAATAATATTGCATGAAATCTCATCATCTGTGTATATTAATCAAATTCTTGCTGCCATGTGCTTCAAGTTCCTAAATAAAAAGTCATTTGTGTCGTGTAATTATGCACAGTTATGTGATGATTACAGTAAGTGTTAAAGGTATGAAATTATCATTGCATCAGGGCCAGAAATTGCCAGAGGTAACCAATCACGATACCACTAATGTTACAAAAGTTGCAGCAGAGTGGAACATAGAAACCCAATGCAATCTTCGGCAGTTCGTAAGTTTTTTTTTAGTGGCTAATTTGTATTTATTTGTACAATCTCATTTGTACATTTTCTGACATTTTAGTCTTCCAGAATGAGGGTTAGGGGTGGGGTTTGGTGGCACACCTCCTTTTAAAAATGTTACATTTTCATATGAATGAAGTGATTTGAATTTGTACGAATTAGCCTCTTTTCTGACAATACTTAAAACAGTTACTTTTCCTCGTGAAATCGGGCAGAGAAATTGGCCAGCTTGTTAGCGGTAACCAGTGTGGGCGGGGCTGATAGCAAAAGGGGTGGAGCGAGTGAAGGAGCATGGGATAGATACTTTTGTTTTGTGTTTATTTAAAGGTGTTAAATATTTGCTGGTTTCCCCTTTTTTCTTCTATGAATGAGTTTGAGCTACTGCTACAGTAGCATCACACACATTAAACAAAGGCAAAGTGGAACATGGAAGTCCAACACAATCTTACAGCAATTCGTAACTTTTTGATTTAGTGGCTAATTCGTTTTAGCTTGTTCAATCTCATTTGTACATCTTATGACAATTTGCTCATCCTCCAATGAGGGCTAGGGGTAGGGTTTGGAGGCACACCTCCTTTTAGAAATAGTATGTTTTCATACAAATTAAGTGATATGAATTTGTACAAATTAGCCACTCTTCTGACAATACGTAAAATAGTTACTTTGCTTGTGAGATCGGGCAGAGAAATTGGCTGGCTTGGTAGCGGTAACGAGTGTGGGTGGGGCCAAGAGCCAAAGGGATGGAGTGAGTGAAGGAGCATGGGATAGATACTTTTGTTTTGTGTTTATTTTAAGTTGGTAAATGTTTACTGGTTTTCACCTCTTTCTTCCCTGAATGAGTTTGAGCTACTGCTACAGTAGCATCACACACATTAAACAAAGGCAAAGTGGAACATGGAAATCCAACACAATCTTACTGCAATTCGTAACTTTTTGATTTAGTGGCTACTTCCTATTAATTTGTACAGTCTTATTTATCACTCTAGTATGATTTGCTCATCCTACAATAAGGGTTAGGTGTGTGGTTTTGGAGGCACACCCCCTTTAAAAAATTGTACATAAAAGTAACGAGTGTGGGCGGGACCAAGAGCCCAAAGGGGTGGAGCAAGTAAAGAAGCATGGGATGGATACCTTTGTTTTGTGTTTATTTTAAGATGTTAAAGAAACTTTGAAAAGTGGAATATTTCATAACATTTTCGTCGACAATTCGTAACTTTCGTAACCGTATTCATTTGTACAATCTCGTTTGAATATTTTAGTATGATTTGCCTATCCCCCACTGAGGGTTAGGGTGGGCTATGGAGCCATGCCTCTTTTTAAATATTTTAGGTTTTCATACAAATTAAGTAGTATTTGTATGAATTAGTAACTTTTCTGACCATACATATATTAGCAATGTTTCCTTATGGAGAAACTCCTCTGCCTACAATCACTTCGAAAGTAAAACAAAATGCAGAAGTATAAATGCTCAAAACAGCATCGGCTACGTGCAAAGTATGCGCCTTGGGGTACGCTGATCACTTGACACAGAAATATAAATCAGCCTTTATGGAGCACGCTTGCTTATAAATAACCTTAACACTAACATACTGATACTACTACCCAAGGGACTTTAATTTCTCACCCTGCGCTTCATATATAACCCAAATAATAAATCATACATATTCACATGCTATACTAAATCTGCGCTTAAAGGGACGTGTTGGAGCAGGATCTACTGTTGACACTTTAGCAAATAAGGCAGCAGTTGTCAGACAGGTTGCGAGGGGTTTTGCTTCAGGCAGCATTACAGACGACGAGCAGTAAAAAAACAAACACTTCCTTGCTGAATTGGGATCACTAATGTTGCATTATGCGTTGGTGTGTCTCACAGGGCCAAAAACGCCATTCTGATGCCGGAGTGCAAACGGAGCCTGTGGCACCCGAGAAGGCCAAATAAAACCCCCGACTTTGTTCTGAACGTTCATCTTTGCCAAAACCCTTGGCGAGCTTCCAAATAGAAACATTCATTTAAATGTCACGAGCAAACGTTGGGCCCAATTTAAAGCAATTAATTTCAGTTATCTAAATCTAAATCTGAAGTTACGCCATGCATTGTTGATGGAGAGCAAAAGTAAGTGTTTGGATATTTCCTGTTAAGCAAGTGCTATTTGTGTTTTTGAATGGAGGGACTAACTTGTGGTGTTTGCCCACAAAGAAACATGTCAGAGTTGCGTAATGTGGCTTTTGATGGGAAAGTGAAAGTGAAAATGTAACTCTACTTTTAAGATACAAATCTCTTCCTTATATTCTGTGCATGTTCAAATGTAAAAATATATAAGATATGTCAACTAACGCTATACTTGCATTGCACATTAAACTTCATTTTCACCTGAACAAAGCATGTAACATGCTTGTTTGCACGTGAAAAGTATTTCTGTAATCACACACATCTGACTGCAAAAACTATGACCCATAAATAGCTTTTTTCAATCGATGTGCTCATTGAAACTCCACTGTAAGTGCATAAAGCCTGAATTGCTCATCATAGAAACACCATATATTACAACTTGCTTCAATGCAACTGTTATTTTTCTTTCTTGCATTGTTTTCTAGTACTAACATGTAATGCTTAAAATATGAAAAACATTGTCAATGAATGGGGTCAGCCATTTTTTTAGTAATTGTTTTCAGAATGTTTAGATATTTATACTGGAAAAACCATATATGTCATTTATTTGCTACCCAGATTTCATCTTTTTTTAAAACTTTGCTTTCATTTCCACTTATAAAAAGCTAGCAAATAGGTTATTAAGTTTATCTTGTTAAAAAGCTTTATCCGTTTGTCTTTTTTCTTGCTTGACTGTCCTGACCAGGGGAGACTAATAGAAAATGAAGCTTTTTAAATGTTCAAGATGTTTTTCCCCCATGAACACGTCACTTGCTATTAGAACATTATATAAAGTGTTATACAGTTATGCAGTATACAATGTACATCCAACTCTCTTCTATAGTCACATACTGTATGTTATACGGTTTCCTTTCTAATGTTGTCTACATTTGTAAAGAATAGATGGGCCTAATTCAGACGATATCTATCAGTCTTAGACATTCTGTATCTCCTTTGTTGCATCTTTAACCAATTTATACAAATAAAAAAATCATTTGTTTCCTCTTTAAAATGACTCATTCTATATTTAAAACTGTATATATATATATATATATATATATATATATATATATATATATATATATATATATATATATATATATATATATATATATATATATACATATATATATATATATATATATATATATATATATATATATATATATATATATATATATATATATATATAAATATACAGTTGAAGTCAGTATTATTAGCCCCCCTGAATTATTAGCCCTGTTTATTTTTCCCCCAATTTCTGTTTAACGGAGAGATTTTTTCAACACATTTCTAAACATAATAGTTTTAATAACTCATTTCTAATAACTGATTTATTTTATCTTTGCCATGATGACAGTAAATAATATTTGACTACATATTTTTCAAGACACTTCTATACAGCTTAAAGAGACATTTAAAGGCTTAACTAGGTTAGTTAGGTTAACTAGGCAGGATAGGGTAATTAGGCAAGATATTGTATAACAGTGATTTGTTCTGGAGACAATCGAAAAAAATTTTTGCTTAAAGGGGCTAATAATTTTGACTTTAAAATGGTTCATAAAAAGTTAAAAACTGCTTTTATTCTAGCCGAAATAAAACAAATAAGATTTTTTCCAGAAGAAAAATTATTATCAGACATAATGTGAAAATTCCCTTGCTCTGTTAAACATAATTTAGGAAATATTTAAAAAAGAATTATTTATATATATATATATATATATATATATATATATATATATATATATATATATATATATATATATATATATATATATATATATATATATATATATATATATATATATATATATATATATATATAGCGCAAATGCAAGTTTTAGGAACAATAAATAGTAACTTTATAACTAAATAAATAAATAATAACTTTAGTTATTTTTTTAATCTAGTTGATCATTTGGTATCAGAAGTGGCTCATATAAAAGGCAAAGGCCTTTAGATTACGCTTATTTTACCAAAATAAAATATAATCATGCCTTGATTTTGAAATAGGACAGTAAGTTCTGACTTTGCTTAGACATGAGTCTTGTCACTTAACAGAAATAATGTACAATATAGAATATAAAGTCATGGTGCAGTGGAAAAAGAATGAATATTGTTAATGACTCCCATGAGCTTGGAGGACTGCATCCATACATCTCTGCAATGACTCAAATAACTGATTAATAAAGTCATCTGGAATGGCAAAGAAAGTGTTCTTGCAGGACTCCCAGAGTTCATCAAGATTCTTTGGTTTCATCTTCAATGCCTCCTCCTTCATCTTACCCCAGACATGCTCAATAATGTTCATGTCTGGTGACTGGGCTGGCCAATCCTGGAGCTTCTTGACCTTCTTTGCTTTCAGGAACTTTGATGTTGAGGCTGAAGTATGAGAAGAAGCGCTATCCTGCTGAAGAATTTGCCCTCTCCTGTTGTTTGTAATGTAATGGGCAGCACAAATGTCTTGTTACTTCAGACTGTTGATGTTGCCATCCACTCCACAGATCTCTCGCATGCCCCCATACTGAATGTAACCCCAAACCATGACGACAAGACTTATGTCAAGTAAAATAATGTAAGCTGAATAAATTTGATTTAACTTAAAAGTAATGAAGGCAGAAACTATTTTTGTTTACAGTGTATGTGGTTGTTAGTCACTCATGATAAATTACGATTGAGGCAAAAGCTCATTTCTGCAATAGTTTACTTTTAAAGGGCAGATATTTGCAGAGAGCATTATGTCAGTCTTTGTCAGGACCGCCCACAGTCAACAAAAAGTTTGGAAAACAATGAAGATAATAACAGAAGCTGCATGTTATTCTGTGCATTTACCGTGAGTGTGCTTGTGTTTCTCTGTCCAGCAGTGTGTTGTATGGGAGTGGGGGTTTGGGGATGGAGAGAAGGGTTTGCTGGGACCCTTGTCAGCACTAATGTGTGTCACTGCTGATAGAAAGAGAGATCTGAGTATGGATCAGATTCCTGGAGCCTCAGGGGGCCAAGACGTTCCCAGGCACCATTACTGCAGAAACACACGGAAGAAAAACACCCAGAATTATTCCACACTATCTATAGATTTATATACCCACAAAATAATGATTTATCTCAAAAGCATCCATTTTTTCCTATATATGAATTTGTCTATATATTAATTTATAATAATCTATCCATCCACCCATCTATCTATCCATCCTCACTTACCCCTTTTCTATCCATTCATCCAACTTTAGCCAATAAAACAATTTGTCTATATATATTAATGTGTAGTAATCCATCCATCCACCCTCACTTAGCCCTTTTCTATCCATTCATCCATCTTTAGCCAATATATGAATATGTCTATGTATTTATAGTAATCCGTCTGTCTGTCCGTCTGTTCATCCATCATCTATCCATCCATCCATCCATCCACCCTCACTTAGCCCTTTTCTATCCATTCATCCATCTTTAGCCTATATAAGAATTTGTCTATATATTAATTTATAGGAATCCATCCACCCATCTATCTATCCATCCTCACCCCTTTTCTATCCAATCATCCATCTTAAGCCTATACAACAATTTGTCTATATATTAATGTATAGTAATCCATCAATCTATCCACCCTCACTTACCCCTTTTCTATCCATTCATCCATCTTTAGCCTATATATGAATTTGTCTATGTTAATATAGTAATCAATCCATCCATCTATCCACCCTCACTTAGCCCTTTTTATTCCATTCATTCATCTTAAGCTTATATATGAATATGTCTGTGTTAATTTATAGTTATCAATCTATCTATCCATCAATCCACCCTCACTTACCCCTTTTCTATCTATTCATCCATCTTTAGCCTATATATGAATTTGTCTATATGTTAATTTATAGTAATCAATCCATCTATCTATCCACCCTCACTTACCCCTTTTCTATTCATTCATCCATCTATAGCCTATATATGAAGTTGTTAATATATTAATTTATAGTAATCCGTCTGTTCATCTATCCATCAATCCATCCATCCACCCTCACTAACCCCTTTTCTATCCATTCATCCATCTTTAGCCTATATATTAATTTGTCTGTATATACAATTCTTTCTATCTATCTATCTATCTATCTATCTATCTATCTATCTGTCTGTCTGTCTGTCTGTCTGTCTGTCTGTCTGTCTGTCTGTCTGTCTGTCTGTCTGTCTGTCTGTCTGTCTGTCTGTCTGTCTGTCTGTCTGTCTGTCTGTCTGTCTATCTATCTATCTATCTATCTATCTATCTATCTATCTATCTATCTATCTATCTATCTATCTATCTATCTATCTATCTATCTATCTATCTATCTATCTATCTATCTATCTACCCACCCTCACTTACCCCTTTTCTATCCAATCATCCATCTTTAGCCTATAAATGAATTTGTCTATATATTAATTTTTCAGTAATCTGTCTGTCCATCCGTTTGTTCATATATCCATCCATCCATCAATCCATCCATCCACCCTCACTTACCCCTTTTCTATCCATTCATCCATCTTTAGCCTATATATGAATTTGTCTGTATATACAATTCTATCTATCTATCTATCTATCTATCTATCTATCTATCTGTCTGTCTGTCTGTCTGTCTGTCTGTCTATCCACCCTCATTTCCCCCTTTTCTATCCCTTCATTCATCCATCTATAGCCAATTTATTCATATATTTAACATTTCTAATTGCACCTCAATTAAACGTTTTGACACGATTTGTAAAGCTTTACAAAATTCAAGTTGATTCTTTTAAAGAGACAGTTCACCAAAACTAAAAATGTACTCACTAATTACACTCAATTGAAATCTTTACTAGTTTCCTTTTTATTTCTGCTGAACCTAAAAGAGGAAATTTTAAAGAATAGCTACTGGAAACCTCTAACCAATTGATTTCCATAATAAGAAAAACAAATGCTACGGAATGGTTACCGGTATTCAACTTTCTCCACAATATCTTCTCATTCCATAAAAGAAAGTCATAGAGGTTTGTGACTAAATGATGACAGAACTTCCGGTTTTTGAGTAAACTGTCCCTTTAAGTAAGTCAAAATGAATTGATTCAACCTTATATTATTAGAAAGAGGCCTAATAGATTGCGTTATTGGTGGCTATAAGCAGTCTATGTTCGCTTTAGAGTATTAATAATGCAGTAGTGCTGGAGCAGGATTGCTGAGGTGTGGTTTCCTCCAGTGTGAGTTTATTAAAGAGCTCTGGTGTGTCGTGCTGACAGACGCTTTGCTCAACACTGCAGGTATTGTAGAAACCCTCCACCGCCATAAACTACACTGACAGACATGTGAAATCACACAATCCTCCAACATTCAGTAGTTACTCAAACTCAAATCTAGAAACCTAGAAATCCGCTTTGAAGGAACACGAGTCGATGACGACAGAGTTGTTATTTAAAACGAACTTTTAACCGTTCACGTTTTAAAACGTTTAACCAAATACAACACTTTAAAAACAAATTCACCATGGTTTTGATACAGTGGCCATAGATATTGGTATTTGTAGTAACGTTTGGTTAAAACAAGTGTTGTTCAAACAGTTACTTAAGTGATATCTGAAATAGAAATTAAACGGTAGGGCTAAGTTATAGGCCCTATTGGCCTATGGAAATGTATGGTAATTACTTATATGCTAAAACGTGTGTGTAAACGTCACTTGGCAATGTTTTGACAAGACATAGCTATGTGAATTAAAAAACAAAGAACTTGTATATGTAGCTTTGCTTTGTATATTTCCATATATCAGCTTTCTCCAAAGGGGCTGTGCCATGTAACTTAGCCTATAACAAAACTAAAACTAAGCTAAAACCAGCTTGACCAGCCACGCTGGGAGCTCAACCAAAACTAGGTAGCTTAAACCAAGCTGGTTTTAGCAGGTAATTCTTTAGCCTGACCAGCTAAGACCAGCCTGGCAATGGTCAAAACCCCCTCTAAAAATAGCCAACAAGTTTTTAGCAGGGATACAGCTGTAATAATATGAAATTATGATTTTTTTTTTCTCGTAAGAGCAGTTATAAAACTGCTTATTACTTGCCTGCAGATTGCGTACAGAATAATGCTGTTCGTCGTTACTTTTTTTTTAATTTATTATTCTCCGTAATAACCATAGACCGTAGCAACACATTCATTTGTCAGATACCCTGTTCTTCCACAAGGTGTCTCTACATCTGTGTTTCTCGGTTGTTTTTGCTAGTGGTTTCTCTTTTAAAAACTTCCACAGATTTATTAGAAAGGCTCGACTACCTTTTTAAACAAACCGAAAGTATGTTCATTTTAATATTAGTGAATACTGTTTACTAGGCTACTGTAGGAAAATAATGATGGTTGAAAAACTCACCAAGAAGCACATTGCTTGTTTTATCTAGCCCACTTTACATATATTATATTAGAGGTTTTTCTTAAAAAAGGAACCCAAACAAAACTAAACATATATGCAATCTGCTCAGTTTCTTATTTGTTTTAATTACGTTTTATGTTATTATTAATTATATTGTTTTTATTATTCAATCACTAACAATGTTCTTTTATTTTTGTTTTATTGCATGATTTAGTTTATTAGCTAATTTGCATTGTATTGTGCGTATTTTTGTTGATATTAACACATTAATTTATTGTATTTTTTTATTATTTATCATTTATTTTATTACCAATTTGTGTTTATTTTATTTATTTTGATTGTTTTTACATTACTGGATTTTCAAAATGTTACTTTTATTATTTATTATTTATAGTGTTGTATTTATAGCATAGCATTGTTTAGTTTTATTTATTTTTTAATTATGATTATGTTATTAGCATTTGTTTTTTGGTAAATTTCTATATTTTATGCACATTTCATTTTTTATTTAATTATTATTAGGCTGTTAAAATTGTATTACTTTTTTCTAGTTTATTTAAATGTTTTTATGTAATTTATTTAGTTTATTTATTACTATACGTTTTGCGTTTATTTTATGGTATGTTATTTGTTTTATTTAATTTATATATGAATTTGTATATTATTATTATTATTATTATTATTATTATTATTATTATTATTATTGTCATTATCATTATTATTATTATTATTATTATTATTATTATTATTATTATTATCATTATTATCATTATTATTATTATTATTATCATTATTATTATTATTATTATTATTATTATTATTATTATTATTATTATAATTATCATTATCATTATTATTATCATCATTATTATTATTTAAGTAGTATCACATATATAACCAGCACATCCTGTTGAATTTCTTTCCTGTACAGGTAGAAGATCAGTTCTATTTGTAAGCATATTTTTCATTTCTCAAAGTCCATTGTTGGGGAAATTGCGTTCTCCCTTTGAGCACGATGAACTGCAGACAGGAAGTTATTTTCAAAGGTGTTTTCCCAACTTCTGCCATCTCGCATACACGTAAAGCAGTTGATTTCGATAGAATCCTCCCTTTCTAAAGCACTTCTTTAAAAGCATGCCGTCAGCAAGATGATGAGGTGTTAACCTTAAATAAGCCTGTACGCATTCAGGGATCCCAGATTTTCACCCCCACTGTCTGTCACGTCACGTCAAACCGCATGCTTCCGTCTCAAAAGCTCCACGATTTTCACCCTCAGTGGAGGATTTGCAGGACAAAAGAGCCTGAAACATTCTGGCCTGTTTACTGGCACATTCTTACTCCTCCGGGACGGCTTCTGCTGAAGGCAAAACTTGTGTTAGAATCAGAGCTGGAATGCTTGTTTATATAAGCTGATTCCTTAAGAGATCAGACTTGATTGTAAATGTGATTGGACAGTCTTTTTTTTCTTCTCCACAAACCAAATAACAAATACATATAGATATGTGACTTCAAAAAGTTATTGTGCACACAGTTTCTGTTTTATTTATGGTTGTGAATTGCATTATGGGATGTTAATCTCTGCTCTGTCGACTTTTGATGTTGAAAATTCAACGCGACAATTTAACAAGGTAACATTTATTGACATTTTAGTCGTTATAAATAATATAATGTACAAGAAATAATATAGAGAGAAAAATAAGTCTGTAAATTAACAGAAAATGTGCTCACAGTTTATTACAAGTTTTTCAACACCAACCCAGACAATAGATCACTTTAAATTATTAAACATGTTCATAAAAGTCACCTTTTTTTGTTAAAATTTGTCAGAAGAAAGATCCATAATGTGATTTAAAAGCATAAATAAAGGGGGAAATAAAATCATGAATCACAAAATACGGAAAACGGCTAACTTATGGATATTTTTTGCAGTGCAGTTACTGTGTATTATATAAAATGATGTATTATATAAACATAGAGTGCTCAGCATATATAAGTACACCCCTCACAAATATATATTCAAAATTCATATTTTTAATAGAAAGCTTTACAATATTATATTTGTGCATATACAGTAGATGTATAGTGAGTACTGAAGCCAAATCTGGAGCTTATCTAACAAAATAGCTTACGATAATGGTCTAAAAACTAGTACACCCAAAGGTATATGTTATAGAAAAATATTAAATATTAATTTTAAAAAGAGGAAAAGTCAAGAGAAGCAGAAAAAATTGAAGAATTTAGTTGAAATTTCGTAGGTTGAAATTTTATTTTTGCAATAATTTGCTTAAATTAAATTGTATTATCTGTCAATTTCTAAATATGTTTGATGACTAAAATATTATTTTAATAAATTTATCTGTTTAATAAATCTGTTTTGTTTAAATGCACCAGAATGCATTGTCTATATTCACTGAGAAATGGAGAAAAAATTTCATTTTCAAAGTGGGGTGTACTCAATTATAATGAGCACTGTATATGTATATATATATATATATATATATATGAAGAGTGCAGATACAAAAACCTCAAATTTCCTTCTAAAATGATTATTGTTTTCTACCTCCTTTTTAATTTAAAGCAAATTAAAAGAAACTATTCTTTGCCATAAGAGTTAAATTACTAATATACTTTTATAATTTTAGAAGATTTTAGGTGGCATTTCAAGCTTTTGTTGCTGTCGAATATGTGTATGCATATATATATATATATATATATATATATATATATATATATATATATATATATATATATATATATATATATATATATATATACACACACTGTAAAAGAAATCTGTAAATTAGCTGAATTGCATATTTTGTGATTCATATTTTAATTTTCCCCATTTACTTATGCTTATGAATTGCATTATGGAACCTTGATCTTTTTTCCAATGACTTTTAACCTTGAAAAGTTGGAAAAAGTGACTTTTATGAGCATTTTTGATAGTTTAAAGTGATATATTGTCTTGGTGGGTGTTGTATATTACACTACAACCTGCCAGCACATTTTCTGTTATTTTACAGACTTTTTTTTCCATATGTTATTTCTTATACATCATATTATTTCAGACTATTTCAGTCAGTAAAAGCCACATTGTTAAACTGTAGAGTTGAATTGTCAACATCAAAGCTTAACAGAGCTCATATTAACATCCCATAATGCAATTCATAAAACCATAAATAAAACAGAAAAATTTTATTTCAAATATATATGAAATAACTAAATTATTATAAATTATATTTATATTATTCCTTCAAATATATATATATATATATATATATATATATATATATATATATATATATATATATATATATATATATATATATTTTAACACATTTTTCAACACAATTATATTATTTAATTCTAATAATTCATTTCATTTGTCTTTGTTAAGGTGACAGTGCTATTTAGCAAGATGCTGAAAGTGCAATGAATGAACTGATTGATTAATAATTATACAAAAAAAAAGTTTTCAATCTCAACTGGAAACAAAAAGTGCAAAGAAATATATATAAAAAGGCAGCAACACCAAAATCTCTCAAAGCATCAAATGTATTCACGCTCTGATAGCCTTTATCAGAGAATAAATGTGATAGTTTTGGAGCTTTTGGTGTTGCAACCTTTTTATATACATACTATTTATTTAATTATATATATACAGTCGAAGTCAGAATTATTAGCCCCCCTTGAAGTTTTTTTTCTTTTTTAAATATTTCCCAAATGATGTTTAACTGAGCAAGGAAATTTTCACAGTGTGTCTGATAATATTTTTTCTTCTGGAGAAAGTCTTATTTGTTTTATTTTGGCTAGAATAAAAGCAGTTTTTAATTTTTTTAAACCATTTTAAGGTCAATATTATTAGCCTCTTTAAGCTATTTTTTTCTGATAGTCTACAGAACAAACCATCATTATACAATAACTTGCCTAATTACCCTAACCTGCCTAGTTAACCTAATTAACCTAGTGAAGCCTTTAAATGTCACTTTAAGCTGTATAGAAGTGTCTAGAAAAATAAATATCTAGTAAAATATTATTTACTGTCATCATGACAAAGATAAAATAAATCAGTTATTAGAGAGGAGTTATTAAAACTATTATGATTATAAATGTGTTGAAAAAAATCTTCTCTCCGTTAAACAGTATTTGGGGGAAAAAAATAAACAGGGGGCTAATAATTTGGGGGGGCGGGGGGTTATAATTCTGACTTCAACTGTATATAACATTTCACTAATTATACATACATGCTTCTATTAATCAAAGTCAAAGTCAGCTTTATTGTCAATTCAACCACATGTACAGGACATACAGAGAATCGAAATCGCATTACTCTCAGACCCTAGCTGCCTAACATATAATATTAATACAAAAAGTAGAATTTTAAAAAGAATTTACAATAAATACAATTACACAGAATATAATCTAAAAATCTGTAAAAAAAAATGTTTTTACACTTAATGTTTTACACAAATTACACTTAAGGGCACTATTAGCCAATTATAGAGGTGCTTTTTTATTATTTATCATTTAAAAACTTCCCTCTGCCAAAAAGAACAGAAGTCATTTAAATCAGATGTAGCGTATTTGTTCTCAGAGGAAACAATAATGCAAGATCTATGAAAATGATGTTGGTGTGCTTTTACTGTGAGGTATTATGTGTCTAACTTGTTGCTATGCGGTTTCTAAGGCATTCTGGTCGAATTTAATATGTTGCTATGAGGTTGTTGGAGAGTTTGCAGTGGTTTTAGCGTGTTGCCATGTGATTGTTAAGTTGTCCTGATAAGTTGCTATGCAGTTGCTAAGGTGTTCCCAGTGGTTGCAATGTAGCAAAGTCCATTCTTGACTGTGATGGACTTGCTTGTCTGTTTAATAGGCAGTGGTGGAAAGTAAGGTCAAGTAAAAGTACCGTTAGTTGAGTAAAAATGGAGTGCAAGTAAAGTAAAAGTTTCTGTGTAAATATTACTCAAAGTATGAGTAAAAAGCAGACCTTTCAAAACTAGTCTAGAGTAGTGAGTATTACGCTGTAAAAAGTTGATGCATTTACATATATGTGTGTAAACGTAACATTCTGTAGTGCATTTAGTTATAGCCCAGCAGGCACATGATGTCATGAGAGGTTGATATTAGGTTAGATTTAGATCGTGATGTAAGGTGACCAATATTCAATGTCTAGTCATCGTCTAAGGACGTTATTTTGGTGTCCAATTATGACGCCAAATCATGTTGATTTTAGGTTGTTTTAGAAAGTTTCCAAAACCCAACATCGAGCCAACATCTTAAATCAATGTCATATTGATGTAAAATGCTGACATTTATTCCTCAGGTATGGCAACCAAAATACATGCACGTCAACGTCTGATAGACAACATAGTAGGGTTGGGTTGATAGACGATGCCACAGTCCATTGCTGATGCCCTGTAGACATCACAATGCTGAGCCGGCATCGCGATACTCTGCCTCGCTCCTGTCGCAGCAGCAACTCTCTTGCGAAAAATACACACTCAGGCCCCCTTTACACTAATACGTCTTAGTTTTAAAATGGCATTTTAGAACAAAAATGATCCATGTACACACTGTCGTTTCATCTAGCATTTCTGAACAGCCCTCCTTCCACACTACTGCTGAAAACGCACATCACGTGACCACACACACAGTCATGTGCTGCAACGTAAGTGCACGTCTGAGCTCCAGCAGTCAGCGGGTGCTTTGAGCACAAAACCCCAGAGAGCAGTGCACGTCAGAAAGTTTATCAAGGATGTACCGCTGGATCGCGTCTCACTATAGTTGTTAAACGTGATATTTAATTTATCTTATCTCTTCTGTCTTTTAAATCTATCTGGTAATGTGTCACAGCGTCAGTACACTGCTTCAAACTTTCGCGTTCACGCTTGTACTTAGTAATTTTAGCGAAAACCTCAGATACTGTTGGTTGGTTCCTGTTGGTTGTGCACCTTTTTTACCGACGAAGTTTGTCGACGCCATTATAACGACACAGATCACTCTGCCTATTCATACCAGAGTCCTGCGGAAGAAGTGATTGACAGTGATCTCTTTATTTATTTATGATTTGGTTATGGGTAAAACAAAGACAATGTGGGTCAGGCAGTTGAAATTGTAGGCTACAAATAATTCATACGCTATGAATTAATTAATTATTCATAAATAATTAAGTTACCGCCGCCAACAATGACGATGCCATCGTCCATCGTAATGTTTCACATTAGACATTGTACGATGCCAAATTGGTCGACATCACCCAACCCTACGTCATATTGGTAACGTCCACACAACGTCAAGCTGTAACATCATTAGACATTGATATTTGGTTGATTTTAGGTTGGAGATTGGACATTGGCGTCGGCCTGACGTTGGGGTACAACATACAATCTCACGTCATGTTGACAACCTGTGCCTGCTGGGTGTTTAAGGCCATATCGTCATCTTCTCCTCAGTCACATGCATCTAAACAGTGTCTGGGTCAATGCGTGTAAAGATTTTGGACATCTTCTTGGACACTTTTAATGCTTCCAAACAGTTTGCTGCATTTATAAATGTCCCATGTCTTGAGGTAGTTCATTATGATGTGATTTATCTTCTATGTGTGATTTGATTGGACAGGAATCACAGGACTGATTTTTCTAATCCCCATAGCCAAGAACAAATAAAGTAGTGACTGCAGGTTGAAGGAAAGTAATGGAGTAAAAGTACAGATACTGCACTAAAAATGTACTCAAGGGAAAGTAAAAGTACACATCTCTAAAACTACTTAGTAGATTACAACTCCTAAGAAAAACTATTCAATTACAGTCATTTGAGTATTTGTAAATTGTTATTTGCACCACTGTTAATAGGCCAAATTTTGTTGACTTTAATATAACATTGAAATTGGCTTTGAGGTTAGTAAGTTCTCATCATTAGTTATGGTGAAACACACACTAGTATGTGGCTTATGCCCAACAGCCAGCAGTCAACGCAGAACAATGCAGTCATCTGCTCCTGACACACCAACACAAAAGCAGACTTCAGTAAACTCCACAAAACACTCTCACTGAGCTGCTAACACACATGTGTGCCGTCTGCTCAACACACACACACACATAGATTCACTCACTCGCTCAATAACACATATACATATACACATACACACAAACGCACACACACTCACAGATACACAAATAAACAAGTACACACTCTCACTCACATGCACACTCACATATATACACACACACACACACACAAACACTTGTACGCATGCACACATACACACACACAAACACGTACACACACACACACACATTCATTTACACAGATAAACACAGACATTCAAATTTGAATTTTGTCATTATTTACTCACTCTTCACAAATATTAGTATTTGTTTTTTCCTACTATGGATGTCAGTGGTTTTCTACATTTTACTAAATATCTTCTTTTGTGTTCAACAGAAGAAAGAAACTCATAGATTTGAAACCACTTGAGTCAATAGTACAGTTGTATTTTTGGGTGAACTGTCCCTTTAACACGTGTTTTTTTCCTCAGTGTATTCTGTTTGCTTTGCTTCACTGCAATTTTAACAGCCATAATGCAAAACTTGCAGAACTTGTTTCATGAAATGTCATTAAGGCAGCCCACATGGAAAAAACACTAGAGATCTATAGGAAAACCATACTATAGTAAAAGTGTATTATACTGTTTATATTATTGTAATATTAACTATAGTGGATGTACACTCACCGGCCACTTTATTAGGTACACCTTACTAGTCCCGGTTGGACCCCCTTTTGCCTTCAGATCTGCCTTAATCCTTCATGGCATAGATTCAACAAGGTACTGGAAATATTCCTCAGAGATTTTGGTCCATATTGACATGATAGCATCACGCAGTTGCTGCACATTTGTCGGCTGCACATCCATGATGTGAATCTCCCATTCCACCACATCCCCGAAGGTGCTCTATTGGATTGAGCTCTGGTGACTGTGGAGGCCATTTGAGTACAGTGAACTCATTGTCATGTTCAAGAAACCAGTCTGAGATGATTTGCTCTTTATGACATGGCACGTTATCCTGCTGGAAGTAGCTATCAGAAGATGGGTACACTGTTGTCATAAAGGGATGGACAGGGTCAGCAACAATACTCAGGTAGACTGTGGCGTTGAGACGATGCTCAATTGGTACGAATGGCCCCAAAGTATGCCAAGAAAATATCCCCCACACCATTTCACCATCACCACCAGCCTGAACCGTTGATACAAGGCAGGATGGATCCATGCTTTCATGTTGGTGACACCAAATTCTGACCCTACCATCCGAATGTCGCTGCAGAAATCAAGACTCATTAGACCAGGCAACGTTTTTCCAATCTTCTATTGTCCAGTTTTGGTGAGTTGGACGTGTTGTGTGTTCAGAAATGCTCTTCTGCATATCTCGGTTGTAACGAGTGGTTATTTGAGTTACTATTGCCCGTCTATCAGCTTGAACCAGTCTGGCCATTCTCCTCTGAACTCTGGCATCAACAAGGCATTTGTTCTCACAGAACTGCCGCTCACTGTATATTTTCTCTTTTTCAGACCATTCTCTGTAAACCCTAGAGATGGTTCTGCGTGAAAATCCCAGTAGATCAGCAGTTTCTGAAATACTCAGACCAGCCCGTCTGGCACCAACAACCATGCAACCATGCTCATTCTGATGCTCAGTTTGAACTGCAGCAGATCGCCTTGACCATGTCTACATGTCTAAATACATTGAGTTGTTGCCATGTTTTGGCTGAGATTTGCGTTAAAGAGCAGTTGGACAGGTGTACCTAATAAAGTGGCCAGTGAATGTATGTATTTATTTATTTAAAAAATCATTATGGTGCATTTTTAAATAATTTATTGTGTATATATTGTTTA
This sequence comes from Danio aesculapii, assembly GCF_903798145.1. Taxonomy (NCBI): domain Eukaryota; kingdom Metazoa; phylum Chordata; class Actinopteri; order Cypriniformes; family Danionidae; genus Danio; species Danio aesculapii. The sequence goes on along the minus strand of NC_079457.1, from coordinate 9,773,040 downwards.
TATTGCACTGTGTAACATTATACACTGCAAACAAATGCTTTTAGTGACTTATGCTACTTACTGACTTTTTGTCTTGCTTCTAGTCAAAATATTTAAAAAATTAAATCAAGCATTTTCTAGAGAAGTAAAAAATATGATATTGTTTTCAGAAATAACAAATATTTACAATTTACAATCTTTTTCCCTAAAACAGAATAATCTGCCATTAGGGCAAGTCAAATAATCTTGTTTCAAACCGAAAATGCATAATAAATAAACAAATTATTATTCAATTATTATTAAGTAATTAAACAAATATGAATTCGTAAATTAGTTAATCGTAAAAATAAATTAATAATAAAATTATAATAAAATAAATACAATTATTAATAAAAATGAATAAATAAAATACCAGGGTTTATACGGTCATGAAAAACCTGGAAAAGTCATGGAATTTTGACATGGCATTTTCCAGGCCTGGAAAAGTTTTGGAAAAACAAAAAACCCACAAAGTTATGGAAAACAAATATCTGTATTCTTAAATATAGGTTACAGTGTTTCCTCTAGGATTTTTTCCAGCTGTGGCAGCAGGCCTTTTACACAGATCTACCAACTACCTATAGCATTATTTCAACAACAAATGTGGTGCAGTATTACAAGTCGAGATCGCATTTATGTAATACAAACATGTGAATCTCTGTGCGCCGATTTCCTCGAGCGCCGATTTCCTGTGCTCGTGCACAAAACTTCTTGCACACCCTCAACTATATGCTGCTCAAGTACAGATTTTCTTGTGCGCTCTCAAATAAACGCTGCTGAAGTGCAATTTAGCGGGTTTATGTTGTGAGTATGTCTCCAACATTTATTAGATTTGCTAGGAATATTCATAAATGTCTCCAATAGACATACAGAGCGGCATTAATGCGTCCTGAAGTAAAGTGAAACGGTTATAAACTCCAGCAAAATAAAGTCATTGTATGCAGAGCCATAGACCTTTATCCATAAAGTATATTTATATAAACTGTGTTCATCTTAACTGAAAGCTAAGTCGTGTTTGCTAGCCTCACGCATCACACATGTCAGTCAGTCAGTCAGTCAGCATGTCACCTTAAAGGGTTAAACAAGTAATGCACAGCATTACTACAATTACAGAAAGGTTCATGCTGTTATAATTCACTTACCTTTTAATACATTTTGGTGCGGTGAATTTTGGTGTGGTGTCCCACTATGGAAGAATGAATGTAGCAGAAACCTTGGGCTAGTGGTCTTGACTTCTATTCTGTCAATCACATACTCTCGCATTATTAGTGCGGTGTAAAGCATTATTTAAATAAATTTTACATAGATATAAATATGAACTAAATAGATTGCTGCGTGTTTTACGCTACGCTGAAATAAATTTGAACATACATTGTTTTTCTTTTACCACACATATGTAGACACTGCATGAAACATAGGTCATGAAAATGTACTTGGTAGTCTTGGAAAAATCATGGAAAAGTCATGAAATTTTAGTAGTAAAAATGTGTATTACCCTGAAATACATAACAAAAATCTAAATGATCACTCTGCTTTTCTGAATTGATTTATTGAATCTGTTTAGTATTTAAGGCAAGTATATAGTAACTATTAAATGACCTCAAATTGAAAAGTAATCTGTTATTTTTTCAGTGAAAATAAGTTATTTAAATACAGTATATTTACTTAATAATTAATTACACTCAACACTGGACATGTTTATATATACAGTTGAAGTCAGAATTATTAGCCCTCCTTTCTAATGTTGTCTATATTTGTAAAGAATAGATGGGCTTAATTCAGACGATATCTATCAGTCTTAGAAATTCTGTATCTCCTTTGTTGCATCTTTAACCAATTTATACAAATAAAAAAATCATTTGTTTCCTCTTTAAAATGACTCATTCAATAATTAAATAAAAAAATATATATATATGCAGTTGAAGTCAGTATTATTAGCCCCCCTGAATTATTAGCCCCCTGTTTATTTTTTTCCCCAATTTTTGTTTAACGGAGAGAAGATTTTTTCAACACATTTCTAAACATAATAGTTTTAATAAATAATTTCTAATAACTGATTTATTTTATCTTTGCCATGATGGCAGTAAATAATATTTGACTAGATATTTTTCAAGACACTTCTATACAGCTTAAAGTGACATTTAAAGGATTAACTAGGTTAATTAGGTTAACTAGGCAGGTTAGGGTAATTAGGCAAGTTATTGTATAACGAAAGTTTGTTCTGTAGACTATCGAGAAAAATATATAGCTTAAAGGGGCTAATAATTTTGACCCTAAAATGTTTTTTAAAAAATTAAAAAACGCTTTTATTCTAGCCGAAATAAACCAAATAAGACTTTCTCCAGAAGAAAAAATATTATCAGACATACTATGAAAATTTCCTTGCTCTGTTAAACATTGTTTGGGAAATATTTAAAAAAGAAAACAAATTCAAAGGGGGGCTAATAATTCTGACTTCAATATATTAATCTTAAACTTAAGCTCCTTTAATCTAGTTTAATGTGAATTAAAATGACTTCTAAGATTAATTTGATTCAACTTAAAAACATAAGGCAAATGTCATCCTTTGGAGCGTAATCAGTGACTACAGCCATTCTTTCTCCAAACGTTGTGATGATGATGCCTTCTGTCCTACTTTTCTTCGTGATTATTGGCTGACCAGCCATTTGGCTTGATATTATCCCCAGGGGAACACAACCCCCCTCTCAGCAAACGCAGCACAGCGCCGGACATTTATTAGGACTCGCTAAACTGCAGCTTATTAGGAAGTGTAACTATACCACAAACTATCTAGTAGGAGTGTTTTTTGTTTATTTATGGTTGTGAATTGCATTATGGGATGTTGATCTCTGCTCTGTCGACTTTTGATGTTGAAAATTCAACTCTACAGTTTAACAAAGTGACTTTTATTGACATTTCAGTCGCTGGAAATAATATAATGTTTAGGAAATAATATAGAGAGAGAAATAAGTGTGTAAAATAGCAGAAAATGTACTGAAAGTTTATTAAAGGTTTTTGGAGCGTAATATACAACACCAAACCAGACAATAGATCACTTTAAACTATTAAACATGTTCATAAAAGTCACTTTTCAAACTTTTTAAGTTATGTTTTGCTTTTGTCTTCTGGTGTTATTATTATGTGATTGTGATTAATTATGGGATCCCCTTGAAAATGAGATGGTACGTCTCAAGGGGTTTATCTCAATGAATAAATATCACATATCAAGAAGAACCACATTTGCCTTAAGTTTTTAAGTGTAATTATGTATAAAGTAAATAAACTGTATTTAAATAACTTTTCCGCTGAAAAAGTAAAGGATTACCTTTCAATTTTAGGTAATTTAATTAGCTACTTTATACTTGCCTTAAATACTGTAAATAGATTCAATAAATGAATTCAAAGAAGCAGAGTAATCATTATTATTTATGTATTTGTTATTTATTTTGTTATTTTTATAATTTTTTTCTTCTATTATTTAATTAATTAATTTTTTATTTAATTAATTTATGTTTTATGTATTTATTTATTCATTTAAATGTTTTTTTAATGTATATGTGTGTATATGTACATGCATTTATGTGTACACAACCTGACAAAAGTCTTGTTGCATATATACAAATAATAACTTGACTTCTAGGTGATCATTTGGTATCAGAAGTGGCTTATATGAAAGGCAAAGACCTCTAGATTACAGTTATTTTACCAAAATAAAAGATGATCATGCCTTGATTTTTTTTTAAATATTTAATTAGGACAGTAAGGTCTGACTTTGATTAGACTAAAGTCTTGTCACTTAACAGAAATAATGTACATTATATAATATAAAGTCATGGTGCAGTGGAAAAAGAATGAATATTGTTAATGACTCCCATGAACTTGGAGGACTGCATCCATACATCTCTGCAATGACTCAAATAACGTATTAATAAAGTCATCTGGAATGGCAAAGAAAGCGTTCTTGCAGGACTCCCAGAGTTCATCAAGATTTTTTAGATTCATCTTCAATGCCTCCTCCTTCATCTTACCCCAGACATGCTCAATAATGTTCATTTCTGGAGACTGGGCTGGCCAATCCTAGAGCACCTTGACCTTCTTTGCTGTCAGGAACTTTGATGTGGAGGCTGAAGTATGAGAAGGAGCGCTATCCTGCTGAAGAATTTGCCTTCTGTGGTTTGTAATGTAACGGGCAGCACAAATGTCTTAATACCTCAGGCTGTTGATGTTGCCATCCACTCTGCAGATCTCTCGCACGCCCCCATACTGAATGTAACCCCAAGCCATGATTTTTCCTTCACCAAACTTGACTGATTTCTATGAGATTCTTGGGTCCATGCAGGTTCCAATAGGTCTTCTGCAGTATTTGTGATGATTGGGATGCAGTTCAACAGATGATTCATCAGAAAAATTGAGCCTCTGCCACTTTTCCAAATGATCATCTATAGAAGTCGAGTTATTATTTGTTGCTCTTACAACTGAGACCGACGACAAGACTTTTGTCAGGTAGTGTACACTAGATTATTTGTTTATATTTACATATTTTTTTGTAGTTTCATTCACGTTGAGGAATATAACACTCATCATCTTTTTTTTCATTAATTGTTTGTTTGTTTGTTTGTTTGATTTCTCTCTCAATACTGTGTTGAGTTGACCTTGTGTTCAATAAATTATTTTAGTTTTGTACACATATTCTAATCAGTCACGAGACCATAGTGTTCAAAAGATACTCAAGAAACGCCTGATCTATGTTACCCTGATGAAGGCAATTGTTTGCCAAAACGCATAGGGGCAATTTTAAGGAATAGCCATGCAAATAAAGGCTTTTTAATATTTTTTACACATTTTTCGAGTGCCTTGAACTTTCTTTTGCTGTTTATTCTAATGAATCTCTTACCCAAAGAGCACCGATACATTAATTAAGCTACCCCTGAGCACTTTTTGTTTGATTTTTTTGGTATTTATTTTTTATTTATTTCTTACTTTCTTACTTATAGGGAAAGGAAAGTGGAGACTAAATAGTTGAGTTTTTAGAAACAACTAAAAACTCATCTGTTTAGTCTCCACTTTCCTTCCTAATCTGTAACTGCCTCTCTGGCTATACCACTAACTTAAAAAAAACATTACTAATGCTTTGCTTCTTCGACTTTACACACCTTAAACTTGTCTATAGCACTTACTCACTGCTCCTCTTATAGTTGTGTAAATTGCTTCCTTGTCCTCATTTGTAAGTCGCTTTGGATAAAAGCATCTGCTAAATGACTAAATGTAAATGCTATAAGAAACAATGCATTATAAATGCATAAATAAATAGGGAAAAATCAAAACAAAACTAATAATTTAGGGAATTTTTTTAGAGTGCGGATGGCTGAGATTAAGTTGGATACTGTGGTAAAGCGCATTTAAATGAAAGTCAACAAAACAGTCATTTCCTCCTTACTGAGGCTAATCTGAGCAAAGTAAACAAAGACACCACAGTATTGATGAGCGGTAATGTAATTGTTGTGAAACTGCATCACAAAAGAACAATTTTCACTCTGACTTTGCTGATTTTAGACAAAGAGTAACAAAGAAATGGACAATAAAATCTGGATTGTTTCAGCATCGATATCTATCTATCTATCTATCTATCTATCTATCTATCTATCTATCTATCTATCTATCTATATATATATATATATATATATATATATATATATATATATATATATATATATATATATATATATATATATATATATATAATCACAATGTATACATATATATCACAATGTATATATATATATATATATGTATATATATATATATATATATATATATATATATATATATATATATATAATCACAATGTATACATATATATCACAATGTATATATATATACAAACAAAAATAATAAATATAATTTTTTTCTGGGGAGAATATTCTATTAAACAAAAAACAACTATAGAAATTGCTTTTTTCATAGATATATAAAATTGTTGTTAACAAAAAAATAATAATAATAAAAAAACATTATTTGTAATTGTGAAATTAACTACTAACTAATATTGGCTGTAGAAGCATTTTTATTGTTAGTTCATGTGAACTAATTAACCTTATTGTAAAGTATACAGCAGCAGCCTTCAGTCTGGATCTGTGAGAGGTCTTTGACAGGGTTTCATCACCCCAGACATAATAATGTCATTGGCCATTACTGGCTGCCCCAAAGCCTTTGTGATGTCAGAACAATAGGAAATGAGCGGGAGGCCTCTGTGTCACATGTGCTGCCTTTGATTAACATTCTAGACTTGTTTGTGTGACAGACACTCAGAATGGAGCAAGAATAGTCCAGGTGAAAAGCAGTTCAGCACAGTTTGATCAACATCTTGACTTTAAAAATGATATTAATGAATAAAAGAGCTACAAGTCAATGTAAAGGCTTGTTTACAAAAAAAAAACAACAACATTAAAGATGTAATATAGTGATGATTATATACTTTGAAGAACTGTTAACATATTTATAGAAACCTTACACAGCACAAAAGGTTGTTTATGATGTAAAGAAGGCTCCTTATTAAAATGTGCTTTACTTTAACAAGTATTCAGTTTATACGCTCAAAACAGGATTTTTGCTGCTTGTCCAAACTACTTACTTAAAATCAACACAGATCTTCAGTTTTTTTTTGGGTGAGAACTTAATTGTTTTATGTTCAATCCATTTAAATGTGTAAAAACAATGAAGTTAACTTAATTGATTTGTTTTGGGATGGCATGAAGAGATTGTGTGGACCCTAGCATTATTTACATCTTAAGTTTGACTTTTATTTTCATTTCAAGCATCTTATTTTTTATTAACATATATTAAGATTACATTTTGTGAATCGTGCTTCTTTTCTTCAGGATTTTGAGTTTATATCTCAAGAATCTTCTTCAAGTCTTTTTTCCCTTAAAATTCTGAGTTTACATCTAAAATTTAATCTGACTTTTTTCTCAGAATTCTGAGTTTACATGCAATAATCCTGACTTTCTCTGAATCCTGAGTAAAGAAATCAGACTTTTGTCTTAAAATTCTGAGTTTACATATAAAGAAAGCTGAATTTTTCTTCAAATTCTGAGTTTACATCTTAAAAAATTTAACTTTTTCCTAAAATTCTGAGTTTATATATATTTTTTTATCTGATTTTTTCCTTAAAATTCTAAGTTTATATCTAAAAAAAGTCTTAACTTTTTTCTCAGTATTCTAAGCTTAAAACACAAAAAATCGGACTTTTTTTTTTTTTTTACAAATTCTGAGTTGATATCTAAAAAATCTGACTTTTTTCTATAGCTAAAAAAATGTGATATATTTTTTTTTCTCAGAATTTTGAGTTTATGTTGGTTTGTTATTGCACCGACATATCGTCATCGCATCAGCGTATTATCGCTGATACCAAGTTGAAATCCCAGCTCATGGACCATTCCCAATCCTGTCCCCCCTTTCTCTCATTTAACTTTTTGTCATTTTACTGTCCTGTCAAATAAAGGCAAAATAATCAAAGGTAAAATTCTTTAAAATAATAATAATTTTAAGCTTCCCAAAATTCTGACTTTCTAGAACTTTTCATTTTTCTCAGAATTCAGCATTTTCATCTCCCAAATGTGACATTTTTTTCAGAATTTTTTTTTTCAGAGTTTAAATCAAATATTTCTGACTTTCTCAGAATTCTGTGTTTATATCTAATAAGAAATGTACTTTTTTCAGAATCAAGTTAACAAACAATACTTCTCTTGGAGAATTCCGAGTTTAAATCTCATGAATCTGACTTTTTTTTCTGACTTTCTATTATTATGAGTTTCTCACAACCCTTTTTTTTCAAAATATATATTTTTTAGATCCCACAAATCTGACATTTTTCTCAGAAATTTGAGTTTACATCAAATATTTCTGACTTTTTTCTCAGAATTTTGATTGTACACACAATAATTCTCTTGCAGAATTCTTGCAGAGTTTACATCTCACACATCTGACCTTTTCTTCAAAATTGACACCACATGAATCTGACTTTTTTCTCAGTTTTGAGTTTACATTCAATAATTTTGACTTTATATTATTATGAGTTTATCTTACAAATCTTTTTTTCTCAAAATACTGAACTTACATCTCACAAATCTGACTTTTATCTCCGAATTTATATCAAATAATTCTGACTTTCTATTATTGCGAGTTCATCTTACAATTCATTCATTAATTTTCCTTTTGTCTTAGTCACTTTATTCATCAGGGGTCAGCACAGTGGAATGAACCGCCAACTTATCCAGCATATGTTTTAAGACAACAGTGGATGCCCTTCCAGCTGCAACCCAGTACAGAGAAACATCCATACACACTCATACTACGGCCAATCTAGTTTATTCAATTCACCTATACTGCATGTCTTTGGACTGTGGGGGAAACCCACACTAACACAGAGAGAACATGCAAACTCCACACAGAAATGCCAACTGACTCAGCCGGGACTTGAACCAGCGACCTTCTTGCCATGAGGCGACAGTTCTAACCACTAAGCCACCACGTCGCCCATTTCACAGTTAAATTTTCTCAAAATATTGAATTCACATCTCACAAGTCTGACATTTTTCTCAGAATATTTGATTTAATTGTTCTTTCTTCCCCTAAAAAAATCTAAGTATACAACTGATTATTTCCAAATTCAGTTTACATCCCAACAAGATTCTGACTGCAATATACTTCTCACAATTCCAGCTTAATGTCTTAAAATTCTCATATTTATTATAATTCATATTTGTCTTATAATATTTTAATTCTGATTGGATTTCCTCAGAATTCTGAGTTTATTCTCAGTACACATCTGCATCATTATAGTATAGTTATGGTTCGTGATGATTTTTAAAATTACATCTTCATTATATTCACTGTACATGTCATTTCAGATCATGATAGCGGCACTGGCTTCCAATATCATCTAGTTTGACAATGTCAATATTTACCCCTGGCAAACAAGTTTGTGACGCTGTGAATTTTGAAAGCATCTAATAGGAAAGGAGATGACATCAAACCTCTGCTAATATCTCCCCTTAAGGTGTGAGTTCACCCTGTGCAAATGATGTCATCGAAAAGTGTGATCATCATATAAGTAAGTGATAATGTACAGTCAGATGCTCATTATCACGAAAATGACCCCTGACACGTCCTTACTAGAATTCATTTTCTGATAATGACTTTCTCATGATCACATTTACATGGCTGCTTAATATATATGGATTATACACTCTAAAGATGCTGGATTCTTTCAATAGGAACAATTTTGTCAAATCAATTATTCGTTTTATAGACATTTACATTAAAGTCCATGTGAAATCTAAATTTTTTATGTTATTTTGCTGGCTCATTTTTTTAATCTTGAGGTGAACGAGGTGAAAAAAAAGTTTTGCATGTGTATCGGTAAAAATTTGGGTTTCAAACACAATCAATTCGATTTCACGTTGACAAGGAATTCAACTTGGCGTAAGATTGACATTGGAGCTTCAACGTCATGGGGACGTTGCAGTTTGTTCGGAAATGAAAATCAGGTTGACGTCAGAACCCAAAGTCAGGCGACATCAATATCCAATGGCCAACCTAAAATCAACTAAATATCAACATCTAATAATGTTACAGCTTGACATTGTCTGGACATTACCTCTGAACGCTGGATTTTGGTTGCTATACCTAGCGAATAAATGTCAGTATTTGACGTCAATATGATGTTGGTTTAAGATGTTAGCTCGACGTTGGATTTTGGTCACTGTCCAACACAACCTAAAATCAACAAACTAATATTGGACGTCAAAAACATGTCCTTACGCGCTGGCTATACATTGAATTTTGGTCACCTGACATCACGACTTAAATCTAACCTAATACTAACATCTTATGACGTTGTGTGCCTGCTGGGCAGATTTTAATGCAATTATTTTGCACCATTATGTTTTGGGGAATTCTGTTATTTATTATATTACAGGGCTTCATCAGACATTGTCTTTGCTATGATGACAGTGCATAATATTTTACTAGTTTTTTAAGCTAAATAAATTTTTCAAGATACTAGAATTCAGCTTAAAGTGCTATTTAAAGCCTTAACTAGGTTAATTAGGCAAGTCCTTAGACCAGAGCTTCCCAACCCTGTTCCTGAAGGCACACTAACAGTACACATTTTCATTCTCTCCCTAATCAAACACACCTGAAACAACTCATCAGAACATTAGAAGAGAATCCAACACCTAAAGTTAATGGGTCAGATGAGGGAGACATCCAAAACATGAACTGTTGGTGTGCCTCCAGGAAGAGGGTTGGGAAACACTGCCTTAGACAACATTGGTTTGTTCTGTGACCAATGGAGAAATGCGGCTAATAATATTGACTTTAAAAGTTGGTTTTAAAAGATTAAAAAAAACTGCTTTTACTCCAGCCAAATAAAAAAAACAATCCCCAGAAGAAAAATATAATATAGAAAAAACTGTGAAAATGTCCATGCTCTGTTAAACTTGACTTCGGAAATATTTGAAAAAGAATACAAATTATACAGGAGGACTAATCATTTTGTCCTCGAGAGTATATTGAAAAAACATACATATAGAATAAACATACATGCATAACAACACATGTACATGTAATGTAGTAGCACTGTGCCCTCTGCAGATTATTGTCAGGGTTATCATGAGTGTGATCACTAGATCAGACATTAACTGAGCTCCTGAACGATCTTTTTAAAGGCTCTGTTTTGTAAACTTTCCCTCCTCCTGCTGTGCAATACTTTCCATTGATGGAAACCAGCAAATGGGAGACTTAAAGGGATAGTTCACCTGAAAATGAAAATTCTGTCATCAGTTGCTTTTACTTTCTTCTGTTGAACACAAAGGAAGATATTTTGAAGAATGCTGATAGCACCCATGAACTTCCATAGTATTTTTCTTCCTACTATGGAAGTCGATGTGTGCCAGCAACCAAAATAAATAAACACATCTTTTGTGTTCAACAGAAGAAAGAAATTCATAAAGGTTTAAAATGACATGAGAAAGAATAAATAATGAGGTAATTTTCATTTTTGGGTGAACTCTCCCTTTAACTCTTGTGTGTTGTTCTAACTGACTAGCCTTTTGTTATGTTGGTGGCTGTTTTGGCCCTATTGACTTCCATTTTATCAACATATTTTTGATTGCAAAGCCATGACCAGTCTTAATTGTTGGGGTTTTTCCTGTTGGGAAGTGGTAAAGTTTGTCATTTGTACTATTGATCATTACAATTAACACAAGTAACTCTTTAGATAGGCCTGTGCAAAAAAAAAATCTGGATTTTATATAGATTTATATGGAGTAAAAACAAAATGTAGTGTGTGTGTGTACGTGTTTCAGGACACAAATCTGTATATTGACATAGGTATGACACAGGTATTACAAAAAGGAGGTGAAATATGACGACATTGGTGACGTCCTCATTTCTCAAAAGGCTTATAAATCCCACAGGATGAGTTTAATCAGAGAGTAAAGCTGTACACAGTCTCCTGTGATGGTTGGATTTAGGGGTAGGGTGGGGTTAGGGCAATACAATATACAGTTTGGACAGTATAAAATGAATGGAAACCTATGTAATGTACCCACTTTTCACAAAAACAAACGTGTGTGTGTGTGTGTGTGTGTGTGCGTGCGTGCGTGCGTGCGTGTGTGCGCATAAATACATTAGTATGTTTACTATGTTCTGAGAGCTGAGCTGCTTATTTTGATTTTCTCAAACACATCAAAGTGTGCAAAAGTCTCTCTCACACATACACATACACTATACTCCATATAACTCCATATGAAAGCCAGGAACTAAACTTTTTTTTGCCGTGCAACTGATGATTGACAGTAAAAATTATAAATTTTACATCGTTCCAACAGAGAAAACCACCAACAATCAAAAATGCATATAAGGTGTCATGGCTTTGTAATCAAAACATGTTGTTATAATGGAAGTCAATGGGGCAAAAACAACCCCCCACATAACGAAAAGGTAGTCAATTTGCCCAGAGTGTAGAGTTTTTGAAAAATGTCGAAAGCATTTTCCCAAAATGTGTGTCAAATTAAGATTTGTCACCAAAATCCATTCCATTTGCTGAAACACAAAGACATTTGTGGCCAAATTCAGACTCAAAATCACCCCCGAGTGGATAAAAACATCCCCAACAGCACACAAGGGTTAACAACTGGGTTCGAGACATCAGTTAGCGTGCACTAAACATTTAATCGAAAAGGGCTTCTGGAGATGTTTGGACAATTACTGCTGCTGAACAGAGACTGGTGTGGATTTGTTGACTGTGTGGCCCTGCTGACAGCTGTGGGCTGCAACTGAGAGCCTCTCTCTCAGAGAAATGATTGCAATAGAGCATTGGCCTGTAAGCCAGCATTCAGAGCACAGATGAATGGGAACCATACAACATTGCACTGCCTGGACTCTCTTCAATGGAATTACTGTAGCTACAAAAGAATGGGAGGTTTGACTTTGGAAACAGAAATTAATAGTTCCTGCCAAAAAAATCTTTTTATTATGTTACAAAGTTGTTGTTTTTTGTGCCAATAATCAATCACTCATTATTCGCGTGTATGCATGTTTATATAGAAAATTAGATATATATTTGAGCAATTCCAGCGTTATGGATGTGACATTGGCAGTAAAAACGTAATGTTAAAGTATACCTTAACATTATATTGAAGTTTTTATTTTTCAAAACAATTAACCACAGAGTTATAGGAGCAGAAAAATATCAATCTGTAGACATTTATTAGATTTTAAATGAGGAAAATAAACGTGCGTTATGGATGTGATGGAAAAAAGTCAGCAAGTTTGCAGTAGACAACATACTTTGTCGAAACTCTGTGGATTGAACTGCACAATCCAAAAGAAACAATGCTAATCAAGAGGATAAGAGCTGGCTCGCTATACACTGAAAAAAGTGTTGCATGCAAAACTGTTGCAAATAATTTATTTGTGTTGAATTTAAACAAACAAATTAAATGAGTAATGTTCAACTTCATTTGTTTGTTTAAATTCAGCCCAAATAAATTGTTTACAACCACTTAACGTAAAAAAAATTGAGTAAATCTATGGAATCATCTTTGAATCATTTTTTTCAGAACAAACATGATTGATTTGATTTTATTTGACATTTTTACATTTATAAGGTAAAAGTGTCGTTATGAAACAGATCATTTTGGAATGACAGATGTGAAATTGGGACTTGTGTGACTTGTGTAAATCTATAATAGTTTGAAAACATTATCGAAGACTTTTTTGAGCAGTTTTTAAGTACTCCAAGATACTTGCTTATACCAAAAATGTAGAAACGGTTTCGCTATTTTGCTTGAAGCTTTTTTTTTTATTGCAAAGTTGACATTTGCATGGAATTGCTCACTTATACAGTAGTAGTTAATTACCATACAGTAATTACAAACCTTAAATTTCAAGTGGTTCTTGCATATGTGTGTGTAAATATAATGTATAGATGTAAAAATGTAGATTAAGAAAAAAAGTTAAGTTAAGAAACCACCTAAAATAGTTTCTCTGGATTCAAGATTAGTACAGTAACTGTGTTTAAGTAAAGCATAATTATTATTTTGTAAAATGAACTTAAAATGAAATGTGCACTGTAAAAAAGTATTATTTACTTAGCAACAAGCTGACTTTTCTTTTAAAAAGTGAGTTAACTCATTGTGTTAACTCATTAAAATGGCTGTTTATTTGTTTATTTATTTTTTAATTATGCACAGAGTTCATTTAATTTTAAGGCAATGATTACTTACTTTTTAAAGTAAAGTCAACTAATTGCTTTAAAAGCAACAGATTTACTCACTTTTTTAAAAAGTAGAATTAACTAATCACTTTTTACACATTAGTTGGATAATCCTGGTGAAATGAAAACATTTGCTACTCTGACCGATTGTAATCTTTCTGTTAAACATTCATCATTCATTCATTATAGTCCCTTATTTATCAGGGCTCGCCTCAGCAGAATGAACCACCAACTATTTCATTATATGTTTTATGCAGCAGATGCCCACACACACTTATACGCTACAGCCAATTTGATTTCATCCAATTCACCTATGCCACATGTCTTTGGACTTTGGGGGAAACCGGAGCACCCGGAGGAAACCCACGCCAACATGGGGAGAACATGCAAACTCCACACATAAATGCCAACTGGCCCAGTCGGGACTCAAACCAGCAACCTTCTTGCTGTGAGGTGACAGTACTAACCACTGAGCCTTCGTGCTGCTATTTTTTTGTTAAACATATAATACAAAAAGTTTTTTAAAAGTGATACTATTTTTTTAATTGTTATGAAACGTTTATAGAACAAAACAAAGATTAACATTTTACTCAAACCCAAACATAATAAGTGCAGTAAATCCAGAAACTGAGACTTTTCTAATGGTGTAATTTGCATATATGACTAATAAACAGCATAAATCAGGTAACCCCTTACCGGGATCCATTTTGTTTAAAATATGAAATTTAATTAAAAAAAAATTTCCAACTTTTAAAAAAGTAATTTAGCTATAATGTTCATGTTTAAGGGTACTTTATAAAGGAGAGGTGTCCAAAGTAGGACCCACGGGCCAAAGTTGGCCCATTGGCCCACCATCCCATCTAACAGAGGGAGAATGATGGAGAGTTTGTTGAAACTAATCTAATCTTAGTTTCTTTCTTTAATTGAGGAGCTACAAAGAACTGAATGTTTCAATTTAATGTTTTGAATCAATCAGACTTCGAATCAGAAAATAAATTCTGCCAATACCCACAGATAGAGGACACTGCACAAGAAATTGGTGAGCAAATCAAGGCAAAGGCAGAAGCTGCTTGACTAGTGTATTCAACATTGAACTCCCTTGTGTTATAAATGGGATTGTTTAAGAAAGACAAATTTCCTCCAACTTTTAATCATTGGATTAGAGATCTTATGTACCATCTTACAAGTCAGAATTATTAGCCCCCCTTTGATTTTTTTTCTTTTTTAAATATTTCCCAAATTATGTTTAACAGAGCAAGGAAATTTTCACTATGTCCGATAATATTTGTTTTATTTCGGCTAGAATTAAATATTTTTTTTAAGTCATTTTAGGATCAATATTATTAGCCCCTTTAAGCTATATATTTTTTGATAGTCTACAGAAAAACCCATCATTATACTATAACTTGCCTAATTACCCTAACCTGCCTAGTTAACCTTATTAGCCTAGTTAAGACTTTAAATGTCAGTTTAAGCTGTATAGAAGTCTCTTGAAAAATATCTAGTCAAATATTATTTACTGTCATCATGGCAAAGATAAAATAAATCAGTTATTAGAAACGAGTTATTAAATCTATTATGTTTAGAAATCTTTTGCATAAATATTAATTTTATTACAATGAAATTCTATAGACAACTCTATAGAATACAAAAAAAGATGTTTTATAGAATTATCAGTTGTGTGTTGTCTTAGACCCTACTGATAGCCGAGAATTAGGTTTATTATATTAAGTTTTACCTCCCTGACTCATCATTTGCTTCATACAAAGAATCAATCAGGAGCTATGCTTAGTCAAAACAAGATCAGCATCATATTATTTAAACTTTGTTTTGATGACTTGCAAAACTCACTGCGTGCCAACACCTCCGTATAAAAGACTGTTACGCCGGCTATTTTTTTGCCGTGCATGTTTACTACCAGGAGCAGAGAAGCGCATCAGTGTCAAGAAGGAGCGGTGCGTGAGGCACACGGGTGTGCCTTTTTTTTTCTTCTTCTGCCCAAACACTCAGTTCGCTTTTTGATTAAACTACATTGCTTTCATCAGTTCAGTTGCACATAGAGAATAACGTCTTTATTCTGGGATTACCACTCTGAATAAATACACTTGCATATAGAGTAAATCGTATCTCAAAGCATTTACTGGGGCACTGGCGATTTTTACTGGGGCATTATACATTATATTATTACATTATATTTACTGGGGTAAATAGTGAGTACATTTTAATCTTTGAGTAAACTGTCCCTTCAAGGCCTGTGACTGTGTGAACATTTCAATATTTCAAATTTTAAAACATCCGGCCACAAGACATTTTTTGTAATTTTAATAAAGATTAAATAATACACAATGAAGTCTATGCAGTGTTGATTATTCAATATCTGTACCTGAATAGTGAATACCTGAAAATATCCTAATGTCAGATTTTTCCAATATCGCGCAGCCATTATTCACATATGCAGATATTTGTTAAACTAATTTCCATGACTTTTCCAAACTTTGTGAGTTTTCTGTTTTTCCAAAAC
Organism: Danio aesculapii; assembly: GCF_903798145.1. Classification (NCBI taxonomy): domain Eukaryota; kingdom Metazoa; phylum Chordata; class Actinopteri; order Cypriniformes; family Danionidae; genus Danio; species Danio aesculapii. Next base: position 9,756,718 of record NC_079457.1, on the reverse strand, counting down.
TTTTTCAGGCCTGAAAAATGCCATGTCAGAATTCCATGACGTTTCCAGGTTTTTCATGACCGTATGAACCCTGATATACACTAAGTTTTCTGTTTATTTATGGTTGTGAATTGCATTATGAGACCTTGATCTCTGCTCTATCAACTTTTAATGTTGAAAATTCAACTCTACGGTTTAACAAAGTGACTTTTATTGACATTTTAGAAGTTTGAAATAATATAATGTATAAGAAATATAATATATAGAGATAAAATTGTCTGTAAAATAACCGAAAATGTACTGGCAGCTTATTACAAGGGATTTTGTACCATAACATACAACAACAACCCATACAATACATCACTTTAAACTATATTAAAAGTCACTTTTTCTAAGTTTTTAAGGTTAAAAATTATTGGAATAAAGATCAATGTCCTATAATGCAATTCAAAAGCAGAAATAAATAGTGAAAAATAAAAACATGAATCACAAAATACAGAAAACTGCTAATTTACAGATATTTTTAACAGTGTACTGTTTATAAATGTTATTAAGTAACGTGTGTGTATATATATGGCATAATAACAGGCATATATATATATATATATATATATATATATATATATATATATATATATATATATATATATATATATATATATATATATATATATATATTTAATGCTGTAAGAAATGGCATAATAACAGGCATATATATATATATATATATATACATATATATATATATATATATATATATATATATATATATATATATATATATATATATATACATATATATATATATATATATATATATATATATATATACATACACACACACACACTTATATATATATATATATATGCCTGTTATTATGCCATTTCTTACAGTATCAAATATCATATTCTAATGTTTCCATTATAGATTCAACACTAAATCAATAAGGGCCTTTTTGAGGCTCTTTGGGCAAAATAATAAACTAACATGGCATTTAAGTCCACACAGAAGAACAATGCAAAAGCAAAGGGCCTTAGGGAGATTCCCAAGAGCTGCATCTTCCTTTCCATGAGGTCTGGGTGTGGAAATGTGGGGGATGGGGGAAGTTGCCGCTTCATTCACATGCATAATATCCAACTTAAAAGAGAAGAAGACTTTGACTGGTGCATAAAGACAACCAGCTTTTCATAATAAGTACAGAACACATAGAAGCTATTGTGTTGAGTTCGGTTTAAGCCACTTTTTATGTTTCCAAAGTCACATTTTCCATAAAAAACGCAATAAATGCCTTAAACTGACTTCGTTAGGTCTTTATGTTTGAGCAATTTTAACAACAAAGTTTTCTCGACCAAATGATTGCTCAATTTAGCAGTTTTCCGTCCCTAGCCTGAGGGTGTTTAAAGCACTTCTCGCTCCTATTCCAGTTGCATTCAGCATGGTTTCAGTCTCAACACATGCATTCTGCCTTAGTAAGCGTTAAGAGTCATAATGACTGTTAGTGTGTCGACGGTAAAACACAGATATTTTGAGAAATATATACTTGAATGAATGATTGATTGTTCTGCAAAAGCCTTTATAGGTCAAAGTGCACGCATTTTACTTGCTTATTTGAATACAGATTATGCAAAACCATGTTCTTATGTATATATGTAAATAATAAAGAACTTAACTCATTATAAATATGCTGTATAATAAATCTGAATGAAAGTAACAGTAACAAACCTTGATCTACAGCCTTTACATTCATGTGTTTTCTTGTTTGAGTCCTTTACCCTTCCCCCACCCGACTGTGTGTGTGTGTGTATGAGTTGAGGGAAGCAGTGCAGGGGACGTGATAGGTATCTGCTCTCTCAAATAACAGACAAATTTCCTGCAGTTTGGTGCAGTTGCAGAATAGTTACGATTGAGTGCTTATCTGTGCTCGCCAAATAAATGATGAATGGAAAACTTTTAAGGAAAGACATGAAGCAACTTTGTGTATTGTGGATGTAGAAGTTAGTTAGATGAGAACATTTGGACTTTATATGCAAATTATCAGGACGATGCCATCTTGGGTGTGGGGCTCTATATGTATATGAACTGGAGTATGCAGATTTCTATTCTCATGTGGGTACATGATACTTTTTTATAGTGGAAATTACTGTCAAACTGTAATTTTGGAATTGTTAGAGCTATTTAATCATGTGTAAATGACAAAATAGTAGATAAATACAAAAAATACTGTATTAAATTAGCAAGTAAAGGTAATTTCCACCACAGAATACACGCATAATGTAATGAGGTGGAAATGTTTGTGATTTTTTTAAAAGAAAGATATTGTGATATATAGCCATTGTTTAACATTTAAGTCATAAGACAACTTTAGTCTGAAGAGTGTTTGAAAAAGGTAAGAATTTTCTTTATAATGTTCACCATAACAGCTGAAATCTCCCATTTTTTAATGTAAACTTAACTGGATTAAGATTTATTTTATTTGAAGATGTGTTAGGACTAATGTCAGGATTTTATCAATGGAGAACACATACTGAAGCTAATAAAATAAAAAGTACATTTTTGGGAAATATTCTTCACATTGACTTTGGACTGTAGAAGATTAAATGTGGCAAGAAGAGAACATTAGGACTTTATATGCAAATTATCAGGATGATGCCATCCCTGGTGTGGGGCTTTATATATATATATATATATATATATATATATATATATATATATATATATATATATATATATATATATATATATATATATATATATATATATATATATATATATATATATATATATATATGAACTGGAGTATGCAGATGTCTACTCTCATTTGGGTACATGATATGTTTCTACAGTGGAAATTACTGTCAAGCTGTAATTTTGTTAGGTTGTGGAATTATTAGAGCGCATTTAATCATGTGTAAATGATAAAATAGATAAATACAAAATTACAATGTGAAATTAGCAAGTAAAGGTCTCCATCTACTATATTTTAAAGATTTGGAAAAGTAATTTACCCCACAGACTACATGTATAATGTGTTTAGGTGGAAATGTTTGTGAATTTTTTTAAAGAAAGATATTGTGATGTGTAGACATTGTTTAAAATGTAGGTCGAGACAACTTTAGTCTGAAGAGTGTTTGAAAAAGGTAAGAATTTCCTTTATAATGTTCACCATAACAACTGAAAACTGCCGTTTTCTAATGTAAACTTAACTGGATTAAGATTTATTTTATTTGAAGATGTGTTAGGACTAATATCAGGATTTTATCAATGGAGAACACATACTGAAGCTAATAAAATAATAAAATAAAAAGTACATTTTTGGGAAACATTCTTCACATTGACTTTGGACTGTAGAAGTTTAAATGTGGCAAGAAGAGAACATTAGGACTTTATATGCAAATTATCAGGATGATGCCATCCCTGGTGTGGGGCTTTTATATATATATATATATATGAACTGGAGTATGCAGATTTCTATTCTCATTTAGGTACATGATATGTTTCTACAGTGGAAATTACTGTCAAGCTGTAATTTTGTAAGGTTGTGAAATTATTAGGGCATATTTAATCATTTGTAAATGATAAAATAGATAAATACAAAAATACAATGTGAAATGAGCAAGTAAAGGTCTCCATTTACTATATTTTAAAGATTTGGAAAAGTAATTTACCCCACAGACTACATGTATAATGTATTTAGGTGGAAATGTTTGTGATTATTTTTAAAGAAAGGTATTGTGATGTGTAGACATTGTTTAAAATGTAGGTCGAGACAACTTTAGTCTGAAGAGTGTTTGAAAAAGGTAAGAATTTCCTTTATGATGTTCGCCATAACAGCTGAAAACTCCAATTTACTAATGTAAACTTAATTGGATGAAGATTTATTTTATTTGAAGATGTTATCAGGATGATGGCATCTCTGGTGTGGGGCTTTACATACATATATATATATATATATATATATATATATATATATATATATATATATATATATATATATATATATATATATATATATATATATATATATATATTATATTATATACATTATAGTATGTAGATTTCTATTCTCATTTGGGTACATGATATGTTTCTACAGTGGAAATTACTGTCAAGCTGTACTTTTATGTTGTGGAATTATTAGAGCATATTTAATCATGTGTAAATGATTAAATAAATGTGAAATACAATGTGAAATTAGCAAGTAAAAGTCTATAACTACTTTATTTCAGAGATTTGAAAAGTAATTTCCACCACATAATACATGCATAAGTAGATGGAAATGTTTATGATTTTATTAAAGAAAGATATTGTGATGTTTAGCCATTGTGTAACATTCAGGCTAATAGACTAAAATTAAAAGTGTTTTAAAATGGTGAGTATTTTCTTTCTAAAGTCTGCCTTTAACTGCTGAAAACTCCTATTTACACATGTAAACTTAATTAGATTAATTATTTTATATGAAGGATTAATTGGAAGAGTATATCGAATAAGAACACAATTTTAAGCTAGGTACATTTTGGGAAACATTCTTCACATTGACGTGATACATACGGGTAATTTACCAGCTGAACCTCGCGGTTGAAGAAAGAACATTTGTTTACAATGCGGCCAAAAATGAATACTAATGCTTACTGTTAACTTCCTTCCCATTCTTGCTGAAACAAGTCATTCACATACGTCAGAATCTCTGCATAACTCTTATGACCTGGCTCATAATAATAACAACCAACAACCGTAAACCGCAGTTCAACTGTAATAATCTAGATGAAGAATAGTTCAGGGTCACGTGATCAGAGGTGCGCGACGTTCCACAGAACGGTCTATTGCGTGAACGCGCTTGTCTCTCACACGCGTCTGACTCGGTTCTTATCCCCAGATTCGGTTCTTTTGCACTGTTCATTGATTCTCTTTTCTTTTTTACGTGACAACGTACTTACGTCACCACGTGGTCGCTGATGTCCCAGCGTGGCATTCTGGTATGTTTCAGTACAGCTCTATTGTTGTTTGATATGACTGTAAATAATTTAGTTCGGTCCTAGATCAATTTGTTGCAATCCTTATTTAGCTTATTTTAAATTATCAATTTAAAGGTAAAATTAAATGTTTAATACTATTTAACAACACTGACTCATTTTGGTTTATTTTATGTGTTGATTAAGTTGTAAACAACGCATTGTTTGTTTGGTTCATTTACAAGTAACACCTTTTTCCTGTTCTGTTAGTCAAACTTCGCAAGTGATTCATAAGTGGTGTGAATAATTAAATGATGGAGTCATACAAGTCACTCGTTTATGGGAATCTATTACGTGTTTGCGCTATATATATTTCATTTATCTAAAATGAGCCGACTCGCACGACTCATACTGGAGTGAATCATTTGAACGATTCATTAGGATCAGACTCATAAAGAACTACTATTCTGTGCGTTAACGAATCGCTGCCCACGGGAGCGCGCCTCTCTCTCTCTCTCTCTCTCTGAACGCAACAGCTGCATAGTGAGTGATTTGCAAACATTGAAAGCAAGGCATTTCGTCGGGCTAACAATTGGCTAACTCAGCTAATCAGATTTCCAGAAAGAAAGAAAGAAAACCAGCTACCAAACTAACACCTCATATACCTTATTACTTATTATAGCGATTGTTGACACACAATAAGAATACCTGACGAAGTCTGAACATAATGGTAGGTATGGAGGGTGAGTTCCTTATTTTCTATATCACTCATCGCTAGCGTGTCGTTAGCCAAATTTCTATTATCAGCATGAGCACAGGTTGATGTTAAACTTAAGTTAATAAACTGAAACGAATGCTCCTATTAGACACCGATAGGCTATTGTATAGCATGCAATAGAAGCGGATGATGAAGTTAGTGTCTTTTTGTGTAATGCAGGAACTGCATTAACATCTTTTGATGTTCTTCCTTAACTTGAAAGGGAAAGAATAGAAAACAACTTACAGAAGTCCCAACCATCCCCCTCCAAAAACAAAGTTCTACAGTTGTATTTTGTTATCCGCCCTGCTATTTTAAACCAATAATAGCTTTTGATACAAAATAAGTTATGTAGTATTAGATGTAAAGAATAAGAAGAATAAACTCTATTGTCAAAAAAGTTTGACCTTATTATTGAAATCATGCAATTGTTTTTATTTGATATTCTATTCTGTTTTGTTTTGTTTTATCGTCTCCATTAAACTATACATGTTATTTGTGACTTATGGTTGACCATATAGTGATCTCATTGTACTTTAGAACAAACAACTTAACTGTAGTTAGGGAGGAGTGTTGTATCACATTCCAAAAAGGAAACAAACAAAGAAAAAAAGGGGCATGCTGGTATATCGGAGAGGTATGTAGTAAAATAACTATCTGTCTCTAGAGTTGCTGATCAAGTTAGAATGATCACGTGTCAGGAAATTTACAGCCACATTAAAGACACGCTTCCACACACGAGGCATTATTATTTATATAAGTCATTATTTCGCGTATAACGCGCGTGTCGTTTACGCAGTTGACTTATATCAATGTTTTGAGGGTGGAAAAAAATAAACACGATATATTTAAAGTTGCATTATGACGTCAGTAACCGTCGTTTTTATCAGCAGACGTCGCCAAATCTGTCCTTTCTGTCTCTCGCTGTTGTGTTCGACGTCAGTTTTGTGTGTGTAAAATATATGAAGACTTTCCATAGAAAATGAACGTTTTTCGAAGCCTCCTTTGTTTATGTTGAGATATTTCACTTTAAAGACCTGGAAAAGGACTTTTTCGTTGCCATAAAAGTGATATTACTGAACATACAGGAGTCTGATAAAAATGCTCATTCTATGTATGAAGAGTTCAGATGCAAAAACCTCCAAGTGCTGTCTGAAATTTCCATAGAAAATGTACTTTTTTTTTTTGCAACCTCCTTTGTTTACGTTGATGTGTCTCTTTAAAGACCAGGAAAAGGATTTATTCGTTGCCATAAAAGTGATTCTAGAGGAAAATTTCATATGGCATTGAGGTTTTTGTGTATACATCCACATACACACACACACACACACACATATACATATATATATATATATATATATATATATATATATATATATATATATATATATATATATATATATATATACACACACATACACACACATTTTATATATAACATACAACATATTAAATGTATTCTTTCCATTTCTATACATTTTTGAGAGTAAATTCATGTTTTAGATTGTCATCAGCAACAGGAGTTTTTTTCTGAGATAATTACAGCGCAATGGACTCGTACTGTTTTCTTAAGTAATGCTAACCTGTTTTTCATGTATTTGCATGAGCCATCTGTGTGGTTTATTGTCTTATAAGACAATCGCAATAAGTGTTACTGACACTGTGTCTTTTAAAGAACTTTATTGATAAAACTGGATGCTTTTGGGGCCAGCAAACACTCTATTCTTGTGAACAGGTTGCATGGCAAAGCCCAAACAAAAGAGCAAGACAAACAGCAGCTGGTCTCTAGCTGTTTCTCAGGCATGTCAACTAACCGTGTTTTAGAGCATTATAATGATGCTAGTATAGGTGGGGTCATTGACATTTCTCTTATTTTGAACAGTTTTGGTTAACTGCAGAACTTTTTGGATTAATTAGTTTGCTCAGGATTAGTTTAGGATTGCTATCTTGAAGGATTTGAAGAAGCAAACAGTGTTGTTTGTTGAAATCAGCATGGCATGGGCTGTAATTAGAGCATGTCTGCAGAATGTAGGAAGAAATTCAGATTGTTTTCTTTTTTTCTCTTGTGTGTTTTTTTACAGTGGTTATTCAGTAGATAAGTGAAGTGTTGTAGCTTCCTTTTCAACCTCCGTTTCTCTTTTTTTAAAAAACATCTTCGGCTTCTGTTTCTCTTTTTTTTTCAGTGCCTAACATTAGCAAAGTCTATTTTTGTGTTGTATAGGTTCTCCCCTTCAAAGTGATGTGAACATATAGTGTGTGCTTGCACTATGAGACATGTTCTAATAGATTGTATTGGCTTTAATTCGGCAATAAATTATTTCAGTTCATTCTTTTGAAGATATTTGTAACACTATTAAACCATGTGTAGCTTTAGAGGTTTTAGCAAAAATAAATGGTAAAAACTAAATATATTCTAACTGCATTAATACATTTTATCACCACAGAAATGTGTAAACACAAACAAACAAACAAACAAAAAAAGCCCAGTATGTGTATGCTAGGAATAGCAGGAGATTGTTGCCCTTTGGTTAAGACAAAAGCGATTCTCTCTTTGTGTGTTTAGCATTTAAAGTACTTCTTTCTGACTTTAAATAATCACTTACAAATGATTGTCAAGAGATTTAGGCTTGGATAAGGGTGTTCTATATTCACCTTGTTAAATAGTATACTAAGAGAAATCTAAATGTGGTGGTTCGTGTATATATTGGCTCGTTTCAGCATTGAAGGTGGGATGAAAGGTTGCAGAATAATGCTGTGACTCCACCTAAGGCCTCATGAGTGAGGCTTCGCAGATATTGTGAAGGACACCGCTGTAGATAGGCATTTGACTCTGGCTTCCTGTTGCTTCATAGTAACTCATTTAAAGAATTGCATTTTTTCCAAGAAAAGCTTTCTTTCAATTTGCTCAGCTCAGATTTGCAACTTATTAGAGTTTGGTGTAATAATAGATCTGACTTATTCACTTAATTTATACTTTCATTAGGGGTTAAAACTTTACTGTTTCATATCATGGTTCATTTTTAATATTGGAAAGTGTCATTTAGCATGATCACTTACTCTTTTGTATATATTAATAAGAACAGGTTAGAGTAAGTGTATGAAGATATATTAACACACAGATGCTCACACGCACGTTTTTGTATACTGGATGTCTATGCACGGATAGGAAGAAAGAGAAAGTTATATATACTATATATTATTTTTCTTAATCAAAAGGGAAATCAAATGAAACTAGTGTCTTAAAACATGACAATTTCTTTAGAAAAAAGTGAGCACTTTCCCATGAGTTATAAAAATCTATAAAATGGCTGCTCTCTTTAAGCTGTCCTGTGGTTTGACAAGCTAAGCCCTCAAAAAACCCTACACTTACACTTTTGTCATTGTTATTAATATGCATGTAGTTTTTACTTTGTCTTAAGTATGTTACTAGATAGAAATTGCATATAGTAATCTATCTTTACAACTGTTAAAAAAGGTTTGATTAATAAAAGTTAAATTGCTGCATTTAATACTTGCAAGTAACAACATTTGCTATGTAAGTGAATATTTTACTTTTAAATCTGATCACAGTCTGTTCTTTTTACTTTGGGCATGGTGTAATGACAGTCCCACTGGAGTAACTTGGCCATGAGGGCTTTTCTCAAGGGCACAATTATTATAGACTTATGCTGTACCCTTGACAACCCTATAACTGTGAGTTCATTCCCATTTCACATGGCTTTGAAGTCAAATCCACAGGCTTAGGGACGAAGAGACATTTATTAACTAATTATCATTAATATTTGTTATTAAATCAAAAGGTAAATCAAATCTTATGGGACTCTTGTCTTGAAAGATGACACTTGTTTCCCTTCTTTAGCTGTTTTCCAAGATTACATTTACGTTTAGTCATTTAGCAGACGCTTTTATCCAAAGCGACTTACAAATGAGAACAAGGAAGCAATATACACAACTATAAGAGCAACAGTGAATAACAAAGCATTAGTAATGTTATTTTTATTTATTTATTTTTTTTTTATTATTATTTTTTTTTTGAGAGAGTACAGTTAGTGGTATAGCCAGAGAGGCGGTTGCAGATTAGGAAGGAAAGTGGAGACTAAACAGTTGAGTTTTTAGTCGTTTCTTGAAGACAGCAAGTGACTCTGCTGTTCTGATGTAGTTAGGGAGTTCATTCCACCAACTGGGCAGATTGAATGCGAGAGTTCGGGAAAGTGATTTCTTCCCTCTTGGGGATGGAACCACTAGGCGATGTTCATTCACAGAACGTTGCATTTTGTTAATGTTACTTTAATTAGTAAAACAAGAACATATTCTAGTGTATGGGTGTTTCCCTGTGTTGGGTTGCGGCTGGAAGGGCATCCGCCGGTTAAAAAATGCTGGATAAGATGGTGGATCATTCCGCTGTGGAGACCACTGATTAATAAAGGGACTAAGCCGAAAAAAAAATTAATAAACATATTCTGAATTAAAATATCAACTGCTATAACAACAGAATGTGTGTGTTCGAGCTTGGATTACCATTTGATCCATTTTAAGAAAATGTAGTATAGTTAAACTACTTTTCATTGGTCTTTAGTTTATTAAGAAACTGCTAGATAATTATGTTTTTTTAATGGTCCACGTGACTGATCAAGTTTCATCTCGAGTAACAGTACAAATCTAATTAAATCATTTGTATCTGTAGTCCTGAGTTGATTACATTCCGCCGAACTGGCCACACCTGACTTTGTTTTATCTTCCATTACAGGTTTTGCCTGTCAGGACAATTCCTCTGTGTGAATCACAAGAAATCAACTGATCGAGTTTATGCCCCATTACCTGGCAGCAAATGGCAAGCCTGGACTGCTTCTGTTGTACAGGAATGGCTTCACTGAAACCCTCAAATTATGCACTGTTCTGAAATTCCAAAAATTTCTCAAAAGTATTCTAGGAAAATTCTGAAAATTCCATAGAAGTGTGATGCCTTTCGTGAGTAATTCACATGAATGACTTCGTTTTTTTCCTCACATGTCTCCTAACTTGGTTTCATACAAGCTTTCAAGTGAATTAGAAAAAAATACCCCCGTAAATTCCTGCTGACATGCCTACCCACCCATTGATCCCATATGTGGAAAGTCCTGATGGACTTGGTCATGACATCCTCAGCCACAGTAGTGCAAGCATGCCTGGTACTGGGTCTAGCATGACTCCTCATGCCAGCTTGGTGGAAAAACCAGGCATGCTGGCAGAAAGTAGCCTGCCTCTAGACTGCATGTTTTGTGAAGAGACGTTTCTGCATCAGGAAGACTTGGGACCACACCTTCTTTCCCAGCATCCCACAACATTCCATGGACCTGCAGTATTGCGTGTGGAAGCAGAATTCCTAACCCCGGGTGACAGGGCCCGTTCTAAGACTTGCCCTGCTGTGGAAAAAAACGAGGAGCTCAGTTGTGTTGTGTGTGGCCATTCCATCATAGATGCGACAGAGCTGGAAACACACATGAGGAAACACAAGGACTCTTTTACATACTGCTGCAGCATCTGTGGTCGTCGTTTCAAAGAGCCGTGGTTCCTTAAGAACCACATGAGAACTCATGGAAAGACTGGGTCTAAAAGCAAAAACCATGAGCTGGAGATGCCAGCCACCGTCAATGATGTCATTCAAGACCAGCCACCATGCCCTGTGATCACGTCATACAAAATGTGCATGGTATGCGGCTTCTTTTTCCACAATAAGGAAGCTTTGGCTGAGCACAGTAAAGTTCACAATCGAGATGCAGAAGCGGATGAGAACATCTCCACTGATGACCAACCTGCTGAGGAGCTTCCTGTATCTCAACATGCATTTTTGCAGAACCTACAGTTGCATCCTTCTGTTGCGAGAGAAGCAGAACCGAAGCATCCATCTGGACGATGGATATCACAACTTGATCCTTTCAACACCTACCAAGCCTGGCAATTGGCCACCAGGGGCAAGATTGTGGCAGGTCCAAACTTAGCCAAGGAGCTGAATGCAGACTCTAATTCTGACAATGAAGACTCGGGTTCGGAAAAAGAGGAACTTGGGGCCATCTGGGCTTCCGGAGATAAACCTCACAGACGAGGCCTAAGAAGTGAACTCAAGCCTTCAGACACTCCTTCTCCATCACCCGAGCAAAAGGGTCTGATTCGTAAAGACAAGCCAACCAATTGCGAAGAGTGTGGGAAGATCTTTAGGACGTACCATCAGTTGGTCCTTCATTCTAGGATCCATAAGAAGGAGCGAGGGGGAGCAGAGAGTCCCACTACACCTGTAGATGGGAGGGCACAGAGTGTTGGTTCCTGTAGCAGTTCATCTCTGGACCGAGCAGAAGAGTATTCAGAGGATGGTTCTGAAGAGGGAGTGCCAGTTGACGCCTTTAATCCAGGTATTATAGCCAAAGTGTTTCGTATTGTATTTGCATCCTTATTCTTTTTTAATTGCATGTTAAACACAGCAAACAGTCAACAGGTTGTAATCGTCTTTTATATTGTATTTACACCATAATTATGTGCTATGGAAGAAGCTACCTCTGTTTGACTGGTTCGGTTGTAACTTCACTCAAACCTTTTTTTTGTGCAAATTTAGATCTTAGCTCCCTCTGCTGGTCATAAATTAAGAAAAACTTGACTCCTTTAAACCATACTTGCAGACTGTACAGAATACCATGTTGTATTATTTAAGCAATAGTGATTATTATTTATTAACAGTTATTACAATTACAATTATTTAAGCTTAAATGGCTTATTTAAGCTTGCTAGATTGGGACTTTTGGAGCTGTTCATCGATTGATTTGCTCTTCAGTTTTTGGACTTTCAGCAGTGAAAATTAAGCCACACTAAACTGAACTTAAACTCTGAAAACTGGACTGACACAGTTTCAATTAACTAGAACTATATTGTATGTTAAGCTGCTTTGACACAATCTAAATTGTCGAAGCACTATAGAAATAAACATGAATTGAATAGATGTTTTGCATAAGCTAATAAACATATGCTGTTCTTCAATATAAAACATGCACAATATAGCGGACACTTAAAAATACATTGAATGATTGTATAACTTTTTGATAGTCTTTTAAGGATATTCAGATTGTTGTGTTGGTAGTGGTTCATCACAGCACCAAATGCTTGAAGACCTTTATTTTCAAACATTCTAATCTAATAATTTCAAACATGCTTATCTCATCTTGGACACTGAAAATTCAGTGATTATTTATAGGTGTTTTGTTTGTTGACTCTGTACTGTATGGTACTGTTAATTTTTTTAACATTGGTTAATTAAATTTAATGTTATGACAAATACAAAAACATTGATTAATCTTAGGTGTTGTTAATGTCCAGTAACGTATCAAAACCAAAAGTCTTAATAGTTTAATTAAACAAATAAAATGTTGTTGTATTGTTTTTCATTAACTTTAACAGGGTGTCCTCGGGGTCTTAAAAATATAAACAGTTGATAAATCAATTATGAGAAAACTAAGGCTCTTAAAAGGTATTAAAAGTCTCAATTGCGTTTTTATAAGGTCTTAAAATTTAGTTCAAGCATTGTCCAAAGTGTTTGACTGCAAAAAAACATAAAAATATTTGTTTTCCTCCTAATTTTTTATTGTGTTCGATCCACGATATTTTTTCAAGCTTTGTTTCTTCCAAGCTTATCTGAGTTCTGTTGCATGGTTGTGCTCTATTGATTTATTTACCTACAACTGTTTATTAAGTTAAAGGTTTGATACTGATTAGAAATTGAAGTGGCGATGAAGTCCTAAAATATTCTGAGAAGGTCTTTAAAAAGTCGTAAAGCATTGAAATTACCTTTAGGATTCCTGCATATACTCTGTTTAACATATAACTATAATATAGCTATTTCTCACTGTTGATTTGAATCCGTTAACTAACATTTACTAATGAGACCGTTGCAGAGTGTTCTACATTGTACTTTACCATCCTTTTGCAGTTTAATTGGTTATATAACTGTAACTATTTGGTTATGATAACTAAAATCATGGTTAAAAACTTCAGGAATTAATCAAGTAAATTTGATACGGATGTCTAATTATAAACATGTCATTTGTTTCCTTACAGATAAACTTGAGGATGGACAGGGTAAAATGAAGCTCAAAATTCTTGCTCCGAGAAAATGCAATTACTGTGGCAAGACTTTCCGCTCTAATTATTACCTCAATATTCATCTCAGGACACATACTGGTTAGTACCTTATTCTATTACTTTGGTTTAAGGGATAGTTCACCCAAAAATGAACATTCTCTCATTATTTAATCTGCCTTCATTTCACCTGTTTGAGTTTCTTTCTTCTGTTGATAACAAAAGAAGGTATTTTGAACTAAGCTGTAAACCTGTAACCATTGACTTCTATTGTATTTGTACATGTATTTCCTACCATGGAGGTCAATGGTTGCAGGTTTTAGCTTTCTTCATAATATATTTTGTGTTCAACAGAATAAATAAACTCAACTAAATGTTTGTAACCACTTGAAGATGAGTAAATAAATTTTTGTGTGAACATACCCTTTAAGTCATGGGTCTCAAACTCAATTCCTGGAGAGCCGCAGCTCTGAACAGTTTTGCTCCAACCCTTATCAAACACAGCTGATCTGAATAATGGATGTGTTCAAAAGAGTCATGAACACCTTCATTAGTTGGATCAGCTTTGTTTGATTAGAGTTGGAGCAAAACAATGCAGAGCTGCGTCCCTTCAGGAATTGAGTTTGAGACCTGTGCTTTAAGTCTTGAGTTGCATCTGTTAAATTTAAAGATGAATTGTTTATTTTTTTATGGTGTGTTGAAATCTCTCTTTTTCTTTCACAGGTGAAAAGCCTTATAAATGTGAATATTGTGACTATGCCGCAGCACAGAAAACCTCTTTGCGGTACCATCTAGACAGACGTCATAAGGACAAACCATTCACTGAAATCCTGAACATTCCCGCCACACCGTCTGCTAGAAATATCATCAAGGCCATAGAACCTCCCAAGAATGTAGATAACAAACAAGCCTCAAAACCACCCAAACAATGGCTCGCTCCTAAACCTCCCCCTGCCAGTGTTAAACATGAACCAGGCACGAGCCAGGTTATCAAAAGCACAAGTCCTTCTATTCAAGTTAAGCAAGAGTTTGTAAGTTCTCCTGTCGCAGCTCCGCACACCCCTTCGAGTGAGATCAACAAAAAATACCCATTACCAGTAAATCTGAAATTGGAGGAGAAAGAAGCATCTGAGGCACCGCTGAATCTGTCTCTCAAAGTGTCTCTTTCTGTATCTGCTACCTCAGTACCCAGAAACCTGTTACTGACCAACACATGTACCTCTTGCTCCTATGAGACCCTTTATCCTGAGGTTCTCCTGATGCATAAAAAGCTCATCCATAAGCAGAATTTGGACATCAAGAAGAACGGATACAGGGGACCTCAGAAATTGAAACGGTACACTGGTTGCCCACCAGCTCTTGAAGGCAAAGATGTCATTCCTTTGGCCCACGTCAACAGGAAACATCCACGTCGAACCAAATCCCCTCTACGCCAACCTCCGGAGAAGCCTCAGAAACCTCCTCCGGTGTCTAAGGTTTCTCCCGCGAAAGAGCGCTGGAGAGATCAGCACCGGGGCAGGGAATCGGATGCAACCAACTTGCTGCATAGGAAGCCAGAGCAAGAGTCTAGCAGGAAATTCAATGTGCCATTGGTAATCGATCGGGAGTTGCCCAAGCAGAAGCTTGTCCTGGATCATGAAATGAATCAGAGGTCAAGCATGGGCAAAAACGGTATGGTGTGGCCCACAGATCCAGCAAGACTTTGTCTTTCTGATCGTTTTCGAAACTTGACACAAATGGAGGTTGGGGAACCCTCCAGCAAAAGACAGAAGTCATTTGAGCCTCTGCATACTGCTCCTGGACGGCTTGGAGAGGATTTCAACAGGCTCGTGCCCTCAGGCAGGAACGCTAAAACCTCGTTGCAGGCACATTCACCCTTGGCTTCGATTAAGGTGACCCCTACGGCGTCTCCGAACAGCATGCAGCCTGACTGGAATGTCATGAACATGCTCCGCACCTACACTCCCAGCAACCTGGCCTCGCTCTATCATCCCATCGCTCCAGGTTCTAGCCATGGTGTCATGTCCTCACCAGTTTCCGGTGAGTAGTTGATCATAAAAATGGCACACAAGGCTAATACAACCAAAAAGTACTTTAAAAAACATACTCAAGTAAAAGTACCATTACTTACCCAAAAAATGTAGTGCAAGTAAAAGTTACTGATGTAAGTATGAGTAAAAAGTAACCCTTTTAAAAGTGTGAAAGGATGATGCGTTTATATGCGATTTGTGCGTTTGTTTGTAAAGGTAACATTCTGTAGTGCTTTTAGTGATTGTTTAAGGCTACTTCAGTCATCATACAGTAAACATCCATCAGTAAACATCAGTGACATGGTCTAAACCAGTGTTTTCCACCCCTGTTCCTGAAGGTATACCAACAGTACACTTTTCCAACCTCTTCCTAATCAAACACACCTGAATCAACTCATCAGAACATTTGAAGAGACTCCAAAACCTGAAATGATTGGGTCAGTTAAGGGAGACATCCAAAGTATATACTGTTGGTGTGCCTTCAGGAACAGGGTTGGGAAAAACAGTCTCAGTCGTAGCATGTGACAAGTTTGTTTCTGTATGATGCGTTTTTTTAATTTTTTTTAAAATTGGACAGTAATTACAGGACTGATTATTCTACTTAAGCCAATCACCATAGACAGGAAAAAAAATGGGACTGCATGTTGAAGGAAAATAGTGGAGTAAAAGTACAGATACGGTAGGGAAAGTGAAAGAACATATTTTTAAAACTACTTAGTGCAATTTCTGAGAAACCTACTCAGTTACTGTAACTTGAGTATTTGTAGTTTACTTCACACCACTGAATACAACATTACAGAGCTCACGTTTCTGAAATAAACCACAATTTCTCTATAGGAAAAATGTTTTTTAATTAAAATGTGTAAATATTTGAAGACCAACGTGTTGTGAGCTCTAATTGTATAAGCTTTTGTTGAACCAGTTTGGTTTCTAAGTCTAAGAAAGAAAATTCCACCAATCAGAGTTGCAAAGCATTAAAAAAAAGAGATCCTAACCTCCACCCCCATTAAACCTCAAGATTTATGTAATTCTAGATGTAATTGAGAATTTGGCAAACTTTGAATATACCGATATTGTTGATATTGGCTGTTATTGTTTTTTTTGTTTTTTGATAATTATTTTTTAGGGTTTTTCACCTTTATTGTGATTAGGACAGTGGAGATATAGAGGCAGGAAAGTATGGGGAGCAGAGATGGGGGGGGGAAAGGGTCGGCAAAGGACCACGAACCGGAAATCGAACTCTGGTCGCCGTCAACACCTTGGTGTGCTATGTGTCGACGCAATAACCACAAGGCTGTTTTTAATTCTTAAATGCAATGAGACTATTTGAATGTGAGAACTAACCACCATAACTTTTATTTACTACTGCTATTTGAGGATCTTATTGTCACTTCACCAGTGTTTTACCGTTTTATGAGAGAAATATTATTATAATAATGTACACAGAAACTTATTTTTCAGAAAAAAATTGTTTCAAAGGCAGTGTTTCCTCTAGGATTTTTTCCAGCTGTGGTGGCAGACTCTGTTGGGCCTTTTACATAGATCTACCACCTACCTGTGGCGTTATTTCATTGCCAAATGTCATGAGCGCAGTATTAGAAGTCGAGATCGCATTCATGTAATACGAGCATGTAAATCTCTGTGCTCAAGCGCCGATTTCCTCTGTTCGTGCACAAAAAAACTGCTGAAGTGCCATTTGGTGCGTTTATGTAACGAGTGTGTCTCCAACATTTATTAAATTTGCTAGGAATATTTGTGAATGTTTCCAATAGACTGGCATTAATGCGTCCTGAAGTAAAGTGAAACGGTTATAAACTCCTGCAAGATAGTCATTGTATGCAGAGTCATAGCCACTTTATCTATAAATATATATAATTATGGAAACTGTGTTTGTCATAACTGAAAGCTACGTCGTGTTTGCTGGCCTCATGCATTACGCACCTGTCAGTCAGTCAGTCAGTCTTGTTATATATTTTCAAATTGAATGCATTTCATGATTTCAATTAATTATAAGTGCATTTTGATACAAAGATTTAGTTTCACCTATTACAAGGGAGTAAAAAAAATGTAAACATTATTTAAGAGGAAATAAAATGTATTTCATATGGTGCTAAATCACAAATTAAAACCTGCATGTACAGGAAGTATGATGAGATGTTTGCATCTGAAAGGGAGTATGGAGCAGGGGACGGGATTTATTTTTGAGATCCAACTAATGGTTGGAGCGGCGTGGCTAAGCATATTTCAATCAATTCGTCAAACTGACATCATCAAAAAAAGGACTGTCATTCCCGAGTGGAAAGAAATGGTTAACAAAACAAATCAAAATGTTTGTTTGCTTTTTACAGTAGATGTAATTTAGATTAATTTATCACATTTAAACTAACAATGTCTGCTAGTTAAGTAAACATCGTAAATTTCGATTTCATTCGGACACTATGAGAGCTTAATTATTAAAGGAATAGTTCACCCAGAAAAATTAAGTTGTCATCATTTACTCACCCTTCATCTTGTTCAAAATCAATTTGAGTTTCTTTCTTCTGTTGAACACAAAGGATGTTTTGAAGAATGCTTGCAGCATTTTGACTTACTAGAGTCAGAAGATGATGCATACACATAGACAATCCCAAAAACAACAGGCGGCACCATCTTGCTTACATCCAATGAGTCTATTTCAATGGAAAGGAAGTGACATTTTAAAGAATGCTGCTTTCTGGCACCCATTAATCTTTTTTCCTACTATGGAAGTTGATGCACCAACAACCAGCATTCTTCAAAATACCTCCTTTTGTGTTCAGCAGAAGAAAGAAACTAGGTTTAAAACCACATTAGGGAGAATAAATGATGAGGCAATTTTCGTTTGTGGGCAAACTATCCCTTTAGAGGAACACTATTCCTCTGAAACTGCAGGCGGTACATTAGAAAAGATTAAATGAAGGCTTTTTAAATATTTTTGGTACTTGTGTAGACAGGAGGTGGTCTAGGATCTTGACTGAACCCTACCCCGTTATGCTCCTCTCTTTAGGGAGCAGGTCCTTGATCTTCCCTCAGTACTCTACTAGCATGACTCAGACTCAGAGGAGAATCCAAACCAGCCCTCTGAGTAATGAACGCTGTGGTGGACCTTCAGATAAGAGCTCTTAGAAAGTATCCAGGGTAAATGTCTTCAGCAGACCTCGCTCTCATTTACAGAGGTAATGCATTGAATGTTGTCAATGAAACTAACCATCATTATCTCCTCCACAGCTTCGAAACAAGCAGAGAAAACGTTGACCACATCGCCAACGGCTTTGAGAAGAAAAGTTTAACCATTTGTTTTTGTTTTTTTGGGACGTTCTTCAGACACTAATGCTGAAGGGTTTGACGTGTTGGAAGATGATGAACACTGTAAGGTTGCAATCTCTGGACCGGAAGACTATATGAATATAAACCGCAGCCTCAGACGGTGTTGTTTTGATTCAATTTGCATTCCATTACGGCAATAGATTAATCTGCGGTGCACTTAACACAAAGTCAAACGCACGACAGTTGACTTGTGAATCTATTGTGGGTCAGTGGGCTTATATGATGGCCTGAGTACTAATCAAACCACACAAAAAAAACCCAAACAAGTGCCTCAATTACCTTTTCTACAAGCGGACGGCACTGACCAAATAAACAAGGAGTAGTCAGGGGACTTGTGCTCCTCTGATAGTGTAAGATTGTCTTTATTGTTAATGTTTAACATCCTCTACAGGTCAACTTGATGCTATGCAGAGAATGGGATCGTTTTTTTTTTTTTTCCTGAAAGTACAAATCTAGCTGCTGTGTTACTGTCTCGGATTAGAGATTTTTGGAAAGCGATGGCGACGTACTGTGTACTGTTGTGTTGGTACATTTATAAAGCAAATAAAAGCAATGCAGGGACTGCATGGAACCTCTTTCACTGTGACGACAGACATTCAATGTGATCCTCAGGATTGTTGAGAAACATAACTGTGATTTATTATTATTTTTATTATTATTATTTCTGCGCCGCCAATGCTGAGCAGATTCGCCAAAATGTGTGGTGAGCTTTTTTGTTTTTGTTGTAGTTTTGTTATACACCAGAATGTTTTTGTTATTGTGTTGTTGTTGTTTTTTTTTTAATCTAATAATCAAGTGTATTTATTTTCAGGCGAGTGTGTTACTTCATTAGGTTGTCATTGTGTGTTTATAGCTCGTTATGGTTTCTGTTACTGTCTGTGTTCAATATACTAACTCTTTCTTTCTTCCTCCCTTAAGGCCGCCAGAAAAGTTAACTTATTATTGCGTAATATTTAAGGGGTTTTCGTGAGCTGAAGCAAATGCGTCGTATTTCCTTGATTAATAAACTTGAAGCATATTTGTTTTTCTATTTTGCTTCACTCGTCAATAAGGAATTACCTCTTATTTAGTTTTTTTTGGGGGGGGGGATTTGTAGATCAGTTTTGATGAATTATGGCTGTCGCTGTTTTGATGATAGATTTCAGGTCACCAACGGTGCTTTACGCCAGTATAAATTCCTTTTTTGTCCTCGCTCAGTATTTCAGCTGTTTTTAGATGCATTGAATTGGTAGTTTGGTTTAGGAAGACGTCGCGACAGCCATGTGTAAATTTGTTAGTATTTGTACGTTTTTTTTTTGTTGTTTTTTTTTTTCATCTCTAGGGTGTATTTCTTTTTATTTTCCCTCTTTCTTTTGCACTTTCACTAATGATACTGTGTCGTTAGTTTCTTTCTTGTGGTAAGGATATCACAGACGTGCAAAAAAAATAATAATGAAGCCGAGATGCTTTTCTACTCTCCATCTTGTCCATTGTTTCATAAATGATGCTGTTTGGTCTTTAACAGAATGTGTAATTTTGGATTTACAGTCTTTGTAACTCACCTTGTTATTAAGCCAGGTGTATTGCAGACCCCAGAATAAAGCAGTTGCGGAAACTGGAAAATATGTCATTGTCTGTTTCATTTTCATTTGAGTAGACTCTGAGGAGTAAGCATGCTTCTTTAAGGGTGAGTTTTGTTTTATTTGAATCTTTGGTTAAACTATTTGGTTGTTAAAATATAAGGTTGTTTATTTAAAACTGGTAATACTGCATTGTCTGTTCTGTGTGGAGTTTGCATGTTCTTTGTATGCTCGCGTGGATTTCCCCCACAGTCCAAAGACTGTGCTGTAGGCGAATTGGATGAGCTAAATTGTCTGTAGTGTATGTCCTGGTCCTCCAGATTGGGGGTTGAGGTGTTGGGCCCACGACTCGCCTCATAAAAACTAGATGTAACGGAATGCCAATATGGTGCTGCTAAATATCAACTTCTATATAAATGTCCATGGGAGCGAGTAAGTAAGTAATACTGCATTATAATTGTCAAGAGTCATGATTTGACAAACTGCACTTTTGGCATGAAATTACGGTAGTTAATTCTTTTGTGGCTTTACCCTTACAAAAGTCATTAGGAATAATACAACATTTATGTGTAATTGTGCAGTTTGAGGCACTTTATTATGAATTTTAGGATTTACAATAAACAAAAGTATTCAAAAAATAAAAATTAAGTATTGCATTTTCAGGCTGTAAAAATAATATAAGAATCATATGAGCCATACCCTGGTTTATTATTATTTTAGTTAATGATTTTAATATTAGCGAGCATATTGAACGATGGTAGAATACACTAGTATTTATTTGTAACAAATTAATTAAATATCAAATATTGTAATCAAATAAAAGATTAATTTAAATATACATTTTTTTTATTTGATTGTGATTTATTATTATTATCATCAGTGTTGGGGGTAATGCATTACAAGTAACAATAGTCACGTAATATTACTTTTCTAAGTAACGAGTAAAGTAACGCACTACCTAATGAACTAATAATATTTAAGTTACTTTTTAAAAAATGTAACCAGTTACTTTTTTTTTTTTTATTAATTAGCTTTTAAAAAGTCAATTGCTGAGTTAAAATTGAGATGAGAGACTGCATTCTTTATTTTGAACACATGGAAGAAAAGCAATTGTACCTGAAAATGGTTTTTACTTCACTTATAAGACAAAAAACAAAAGCAGCAAACACATTGCTTTAACCTTTTATTAATCTGCATATATGGCATGCAGAGCTCTGGGGTCAGGAAGTTCTTAGAAGATAACATGATCTTGCATTATTATTTTTCTATGTGTTTTTTTTTTAGGGAAAATGAAAGTGTAGGTTATACAGTGCATTGTTAATTGCAGAGCTCCTTTATTTAAAAAATAAGAAAAAAAAAAACCCTGCAAGTTCTGAAAGAGATCAAGCCTCAGCCAGGTAAAGAAAAGTAATGCAAAAGTAAGGTAACAAATTATTTACCATAAAAAGCAACTAGTTACTTTTTTGCCGAGTAACTTAATATTGTAATACACAATTTTCTAAAGTAACTTTCCCCAACACTGATTTTCATCAATTATAGGAGCAAGAGTGATTAGCCATATATATATATATATATTATTATTATTATTATTATTATTATTATTATTATTATTTTACCTGCTCAGTTTGTAATGCAAGAAGAAGAGTTCATGAGAGCCATATATGTCCTCTGCATTTGAGTTTTAAAATTTCAATCCAGCTTAATGGGTGAGAAATACTTTATATTAATAAATATTTATACCATAATATATAAGCTAAATTGGCCGTAGTGTATGTGTATGAATGTAAGTGTATGGGTGTTTTCCAGTGTTGGGTTGTGGAAGAGCATCCGCGTTGAAAAACACATGCTGGATAAGTTGGTGGTTCATTCCACTGTGGTGACCCCTGATGAATAAAGCGACTAAGCCAAAATGAAAATGAATGAACAATAATATATTAGAAATTATTTTCCATTAAAGTAAATGATCAATTATATAGGCTACTTTTTTTGTTAATTATAAGTATTAAACATTTGTTTTCTACAGAAAAGAAAGCAATAGGATTTGGGACAAACTAATATTTCCATCTCCTCGCTTCACTTTTACACCCATAGGATCAAGTACTAAACAAAACTAAAGGTTAACTTAGTCAGCATTGGTGATGTAATTATGTAGGCCCCTATATGAAATAATACTACAGTAATTTAAAGTAATTAAACGTTTTTTTTTTTAAATTATTATTTAGCCATACAGCAGGCTATTACCATATAGTGGCAATACAATAACCAGTTGTACAATAACCAGCTGTAATTTACTAATGGTGTACACCAGTTTAGTATAAAAATAAAGTAGCCTACAGTATTAAACTTTTATAGTTTTTTCAGTTCACGATAGTTGGTATAGTATAGTCGTGTTTAGTGCTAGTAGCACAATAGTTTTTTTTTTATTACGAAGTGTTGTAAATAGACGACTATACAGTACAGCATACACTTAGCCTATCTAAATTATAGTATTCCACGTGTAGTCCAGTACCATAAGGCTATTCATTCGTCTTAAAATCAGAACGCCAAATGAATGTAAGCTAACATGCTTTGTTTTATTCGAGATTATTTTGTTATTTATTCTAATAGTGTGTATTAGCATAAAGCATCACACACAACGATGAATGCAGTTTCTTTAGTCTATTCTGGACGTTGAACATTTTTACTACATTACTACTGATTTAATTGTTATGATCTTGTTATACTGTATACTCTTATAATGTAAGCGCTTGGGGTCTTAGAAAAGCGCGTTATAAATAAAATGTATTATTGTTATTATTATTGTTATTATTATTATTATTATTATTGTTATTATTACACTCAGTTGACCATTAAATAATAGACAATAATTAACACTCATTTTAAATGATTTGACTAGCGTGTGGAAGCTAAAATGTGATTAGCCAGTCCATACACTAGAGGGCGGTATAACCAAACATAAATCCCTACAGTGAAACCACGTGCAGGTTTTTCAATTTTAGCGGGACACAATGAACACCTCACACAAAGACGTTTAAGGTTTTGTACAGATAAAATAACTATTCCCAGTTTAAGATGTACCATGACAATATGTGCATTAAACAGTTCACTCATGCTTCTATAATTAAAGCCCCATATACCTTTATTAGTCGACTGTACACCATATTAATGGCTAATTTGCGTTTTCTCGTCAGCATTTCCAGCGCATGTTTGCTGAATGATGGACGACGGTGTGTTGTTTAACCTGGCCACTGCATCACTGTACGTAAGTCTGTCAAAAGCAGCTAATTATGAAGCAATATGACAAACTGTTTTGACATTTATTCATTCAAAGGATATGAATTCTTAATGGAAACAATCCAGTTTTCACTAAAATCCTGATTTGCGGTTTATGCTAGTATCAGTGGGAATTTTTAAAGTCAGCATTACGTTTTTTACTTTAAAATGTAATATAATATTTAGTGCCTAACTTTAAATATGCTAATATTATTAATATTAAGATTTGTAAAGTAAAATGTCACCAAAAAGGCAGTCAAATGTAATTGTTGATATCAGGAAACTAAATTCTGATTTAATTTTCAGTTTCACATATAAGAAATACAATTATTGCTATTAAAACTTTTAGCTTTGATATCAGCAATTGTGTTTACTGGTGAACTTGTGTTTGCATGTTTACTTGAACTTGTATACTCGTGTTTACTTGTCTATTCTTAATAGAAACATCTGAATTGCTACAAGTAAAACTGTTCGTTTATTAATTGTCACTAGTCTAAATGTTAATTTATTAAAAAATATGCACATTAGGAGTGGTATTTTCACTTGTTAAATGTCTTAAGATAGGCCACAATTCATAATTGTTAATATAAGAAAGTTGAAATTTCAGTTTCATATATCGTAAATGAAATTCTTGCTAGTGTAAACCTTTATCTTTGAAATCAGTATTACCTTTTCACTGGAAAATGTAACATTGTGTAACAGGCTAGTAATTTTTTATGTCAAGAATTGTAATGTAAAAGGCCACCATTTAAATGCAATTGTTGATATCAAGAAACTAAATTCTGACTAATAGAAATTTCAGTTTCACATGTAAGAACAAATGCCATTATTGCTATTAAAACCTTTAGCTTTGATATCAGCAATTGTGTTTACTGGTGAACTTGTGTTTGCATATTTACTTGAACTTGTATACTTGTGTTTACTTGTCTATTCTTAATAGAAACATCTGAATTGCTACAAGTAAAACTGTTCGTTTAATAAATGTCACTATTGTCAATCTTAATTTTTAAAAAAAATTTACATTAGGAGTGGTGTTTTCACTAGTTAAATGTCTTAAGATAGGCCACAATTGATGATTATTAATATAACAGAGTTGACATTTCATTTTCATATATCATAAATGAAATTCTTGCTAGTGTAAACTTTTATCGTTGAAATCAGTATTACCTTTTCACTGGAAAATGTAACATTGTGTAACATTAAACTTTTTTATATTCAGAATTGTAAAGCAAAATGTCACCATTAAGTCCGTCATTCAAATGCAATTCTTGATATCAAGAAACTAAATTTTGACTAATTGAAATTTCAGTTTTACATTGTTACAAACCCCTGATGTTAGTCCAGGGGATGGTGGGGTTTGACATTCAGGTGTAATTAAAATATATTTATACAAACAGTGAATAAGTGCAAAAGACAACCAAAATAATACCAAAATTGTGATTTTATTTATATTTCCCAAAAGTGAACAAAAACAACGAATAAATACAAAATAAAGAAAATAAAGTAAGGCAAAATATACTATAAGAAACTCAATTATTGCTATTAAAACCTTTTGACTTTGACGTCAGCAATTGTGTGTTTACTGGTGACGTTGTCTATTTTTAATATGATTATAACAATTGAAATGCTGTAAGTAAATATGTTCGTTTATTAATTGTCACTATTGTCAATGTTAATTAAAAAAAAAAAAAAGCACGTATGGAGTGGTATTTTCACTAGTTAGATTTTGTCAGATAGACGACAATCCATAATTATTGATATACATGGATAAGAGAGTTTCATATGTCATAATTGAAATTCTTGCTAGTGTACCCCTTTCGCGTTGACATCAGTAGTCTATGGTTGATATACACAATTGAATTGCTACAATTAAAAATGTTTTTTTATTATATTGTGTTGCATTGTCACTTTAGTGTCAATGCTCATTTATAAAATCATGAATGTGATTGTTACTGTATTTATATTTTATAATACTTTCTAATTATGTAAAAATATAACATGTTTAAAAGTATCAACAAAATTAAGAACAGTTAAATTCTTTAAATCAGGAATAATATTTAATAAAAATTAATTTATTGATATAAAAAATTACATTCCTCCCAGTAAGAAATACAAAACTGAATATTTTCAACTAGTAAGAAATCAGTTTCTGATACTAACAATTGAACTAGAATGGTAGCTTATGGCAACATTTAACTTATAAATGTCAATAATCCTATTTTTATTTAAAAGATGAAATTTAATTCCTTATATTGAGGTGATGTTGTAATTGATTTCAAGAATGAACTTTTTTACTAGTAGAAGTGTAATCCTTGATATCAAAGAAGCTGATTAAAAATGATTTTTAGTTTGTCTCATTTCTAGTCCAAGTACTTAATAATACTTAAACTGAGAAGCATTTTCTAGACAAGTAAAATATATTGGGTTTTTTTTTCTGAAATTTTTTTTTATTGATTTAATATTAGGTTATTTTGATTTACTCCATTGGAATGTCTGAAGATAACAGCTCTTATATGACTATTTATCAATTTCATTATCTATAGAAAATAATGCTTATTTGTTAAGAATCTTTAATGTTTTAAAATTATGCATTGAATATGTATTACCGATGGTGTTGTGAATATATCCAAGACTGCTGATATTACATTAAAACAAACGTAAACAGATAAACACAGGTCTTATTAAAACAGTAATGATGGAATTAAAGCAATATTTTTTTGCTTGTCTAGAAAATGCTCTTTGATTTGAAATTTTTAAGATTCTTGGACTCGAAAGAGCATTTTTTGCAGTTCATAAGTCTAATTCCTGTTATCAAGCATTAGCATTCTTGAGACGGATCTTATTTGACTGTTTATCCGTATCGTTGTTATCTGCATTTATTTAGAATGATGCTTATTTGTTAAAATACTGCAATGTTTTTAAATTATGCATAGAAAATTTATTACCAATCGTCAGAGGCAGATTTACTGATTTGGGGGCCCTAAGCAATTCCGCCCATGGGACCAAAAAGTTCTAAAATGCACCTTTTATGCTTTAATTTATTTTTAATTGCTGTTTTTTTTTTCTTATATCACTCAATCTCCTTTTCCGTATTTTATCTTAATGCAAAATAATAACATGTAAAGCATCTTGTAAAACTTTTATAATGATTTCTTTTCTTAAAATGAATTTCACAACTAAAACTTATACATAAATGATTTCATTTTTATTCTTTACCTGATTTGACTGCTGGGTTGCTCTATGATTGAGGGTTGGGGATATGTTTGCGGTGGTCTAATGTTAAACTTTATTTGTTTTATACCCTCACCATACATATGATAAAAATAATGTTATATATAATTTATAGGTGTAATTTATACTTCTAGGTATTTATTTCCTGGAACCCTAAGCGGCCACTTACCTTGCTTATAAATCTGCCCCTGCCAATGGTGTCACAGATATAGCCAATGCTGCTGATAGGCATTAAAACAAACATTAATAAACAAACAAACTTATTATTTCTGAAATTAAAATGATATGTTTTCCTTGTCTAGAAAATGTTTTTTGATTTAAGAGTTATTAAATACTTGGCATAGAAATGAGACGAAAACTAAAGAAAAGCTTTTTTAATGAGTATTTTTAAAATCAGCGATTACATGATTGCAATGTTCAAGTCAGTAACCTCACAGTGAAATTTTAATCTCAACATCAGGAATTACATTTAATCTAAAAATAATAAAATAAAAAAAAAAATTGGATTCTTGACATTAAGAAGTTAAATGTTGATGTAAGCTACCATTCAAGTTCAGTACTTAATACTTAAACTTAATATCAGAAATAAATATTTACACATCAGGTTTTGTATTTCTTACTGGTAGGGATGTACTTTTTAATATCAATAAAATATACTGATTAGGCCTGCACGATATTGGAAAAATCTGGAATTACAATATTTTGTTATACACTCATTTGCCACTTTATTAGGTACACCTTACTAGTACTGGGTTGTACCCCTGTTTTGCCTTCAGAACTGCCTTAATTCGACATGGCATAGATTTAACATGGTACTGGAAATATTCCTCTGAGATTTTGGTCCTTATTGACTTGATAGCATCACGCAGTTGCTGCAGATTTGTCAGCTGCACATCCATGATGCGAAGCTCCCATTCCACCACATCCCAAAGGTGCTCTATTGGATTGAGATCTTGTTATTGTGGAGGCCATTTGAGTACATTGGACTCATTGTCATGTTCAAGAAACCAGTCTGAGATGATTTGCTCTTTATGACATGGCACGTTATCCTGCTGGAAGTATCTATCAGAAGATGGGTACACTGTGGTCATAAAGGCATGAACATGGTCAGCAACAATACTCAGGTAGACTGTGACGTTGACGGGATGCTCAATTGGTACTAATGGGCCCAAAGTGTGCCAAGAAAATATCCCCTACACCATTACATCACAATTACCAACCTGATCCATTGATACAAGGCAGGATGGATGCATGCTTTCATGTTGTTGATGCCAAATTCTGACCCTACCATCTGAATGTCACAGCAGAAATCGAGACTCATCAGATCAGGCAAAGTTTTTCCAATCTTCTATTGTCCAATTTTGGTGAGCCTGTGTGAATTGTAGCTTCAGTTTCCTGTTCTAAGCTGACATGAGTGGCACCCGGTGTGGTCTTCTGCTGCTGTGTCCCATCCGCCTCAAGGTTAGACGTGTTGTGCATTCAGAGATGCTCTTCTGCATACCTCGGTTGTAACGAGTGGTTATTTGAGTTACAGTCGCCTTTCTATCAGCTGGAACCAGTCTGGCCATTCTCCTCTGATCTCTGACATCAACAAGACATTTGTTCCCACAGAACTGCCGCTCACTGGATATTTTCTCGTTTTCTGACCATTTTCTGTAAACCCTAGAGATGGTTGTGCGTGAAAATCCCAGTAGATCAGCAGTTTTTGAAATACTCAGACCAGCCCGTCTGGCACCAACAACCATGCCACGTTTAAAGTCACTTAAATCCCCTTTCTTCCCCATTCTGATGCTCAGTTTGAACTGCAGCAGATCGTTTTGATCATTTCTACATGCCCAACTGCATTGAGTTGCTGCCATGTGATTGGCTGAATAGAAATTTGCGTTAACGAGTAGTTGGACAGATGTACCTAATAAAGTGGCGGTGTGTGTACATTGCAATAAGATTATAATTTCACCAGATGATTTGAATAGCTCTATTTTGAAAATTCATTAATTTTATATCGACTGAGATGATCAAGATTCTTTTTATCTAGTGCATCTGCACAAATTATAATAAATTACAAGCAAAAATAAATAAATAAACTGTGCTTTATATATATACTAACTCTATTCATGTACAGTAATTAAACAAGCAAAATGTAAAATAACATGGTCGTCATTGCATAAATATAGTTATTAATATCTTTTAGTCTTTCATAAATAATGTAATCTTGTAATGTTGACTATTGCAGATACACGCACGGCCATATCAATGCTCAAATGATGTATTGTTCAGCCATAATATTGATATTTGTACTAGAAACAACATTTCTTTTCCTAAATCTAATTCCTGCTATCAAGCATTAGCATTTTGCTAGTAAAAACTGAGTTGTTGATCTGAATACTTTCTCTCCTGCGCATGAATACAAAAAAAAAACAAATGTGGCTTGCCATAAAGGACAGTATCCAGCACATTACAGCGAGTCCTTCACCCCCTGCTTTTCTTTTTGACTACAGCACATCTGCTTGCTGTCTGCTCCCCAGGGCCAGCGCTGTGTAATCTATTGCATTAGCTCACATTAGCGCATATCGCCCATGGGTCTCCATAATCACAAACGCAAAATGAGCATTTCACTTAGTATCACCCTCACATGCCCCTCAAACAGAGGATCTGGAGGAAGCACAACCTCGGCTTGTGACACACTTCCTGTTTTTCTAACATCCCCATGATGCTTTGCCTGAATGATGCGAGTTAAACTGTAAACAATCAGTGAAGTGTACTATAAGTCCAATGTATGTCTTTTTGGTCAACAATAATGTGCTGTTCATTCATTAGAGGAGCGGATTAGAGCATGCGCTAGACATGGGACGATTAGGCCTGTCACAATAATCAATATATCGACTTATCGCACAACACATGACCTTAATCACTTTTGGTGATGCAATATATATCGCCCATACAAAACCATTTCTAGCAACATTTTAGCTGTGCAACATCTCTATTGGAGGTGTCAGTGTTAAAATGGTTAAAACACACTAGTATTTACTGTAAATTACTGTAGTATATTTACATGTGGGTGTCTGACAACTGAAAATAGATCTGGTAGCAGATATCGCAGCCTCTGTTACTTTTTATCCTGCACTTTTTTGTTAACATTTATTACTATTTATTTTGGATATGTGTTTTTCACATTCTGATACTAATGCCTAATTATTAAATTGTTAAAATTACTATAAATAAATGAAATATTCTTAAGGATAAATCATGATGTGTTCTTTGGAAGAGTGTATTTGCATTATTTATGATATTGTATTGTCGTTCTGGCATTATATATGGTTTTAATTATGATTTGATGTCATGATCTCATTCGCATTTGACTCATACGCATTTGATGTGCAAAAATAAAATCCAGATTTTGTGTTATTCAAACATTTAGAAACGAAAATTAAGACTTAACTTAATTTGATTGGTGTTTCAAAATATGAAGTTTAATCATAAGCTTGGCAAACAGTGTTTGAGTATTTGATGTTTTCCCATTCAAACTGAAAGGCCGAGCATACTGCCCGAGTGCTGTTTCAAAGATGGCCACCGAGGGAAATGACTTGCCTTAGAGTTTTTGGTTAGTAAAAGAGCGTTAGTATTACTGAATTCCTATATTATGCTGTTGAGTGTGTAAGTACTTAGTAGGCATGGCACAATAACTGTTTTCAAGGTATACTGTGTTTTGGAAAAGTTAAGGTTTTAAAACCATCAAAATTTTATGCAATACCGTTCCTAAGGTATGTGTACTTTTTTTTTTATTTACTTTGTTTGTTTGTTTGTTTGTTTGTTTTGTAGGACAACAGTATCTCCAGCAAAAAAGATATCCGCAGATGTCGTTTTAAATTGTAAAAAATCTGTTTTTGAAATAAACAAAGCACAAGCCAATAATTAATTTGAATTATATAGCCTGACATATTTAATGTTCCGAAATATTTTAATGTTTCTCAGAATAAAATATATTGTGTTAAAAGGGGAAATTTTTTTTTTTTTTTTTTTTTTTTTTTTTACCAAGTCATTTAAGAAGAATATATTTCAGAGCAGTAATCACAATACCGTGAAACCGTGATATTTTTAACCAAGGTTATCATACCATCAGAATCTTTTACCGGCCCATACCTAGTACATAGTGCCCACTGTTTAGGCTGCTGTTTAGTGCATAGTGTATAATGTGCCATTTGGGATGCAGAGAAAGTTTTCAGTCACGTTACTTGCGCAGACATTTTGTTTGTATTTGTGTCAGGTAGGGCTGCACGATACTGGATAAATGTGCAAGATATGCGATGTCGACCATCACGATAATGATACTAATGATATTACATTTCCCCAGAAAAAATGCAATTTTTATTAGCTATGTTTTTAAATCATTTAAATCATGCATTGCATCTTGTGTTTTTAGAAGCAATGATGCATTTGGTGTGAATGAGCCAGACACGCTAGCTCCTGTTTGTCATCAGTCTCGCAACTTGTCTGTGCGTCAAGTTATCAAAAGGCGACACTGGTAACAAAATATATGTATAGATAGATATATATAGAACAAACATAGATAGATAGATAGATAGATAGATAGATAGATAGATAGATAGATAGATAGATAGATAAAACGAACACCTAGATAGATAGATAGATAAAACGAACACCTAGATAGATAGATAGATAAAACGAACACCTAGATAGATAGATAGATAAAACGAACACCTAGATAGATAGATAGATAGATAAAACGGATAGATAGATAGATAGATAGATAGAACACATAGATCGATAGATAGATAGATAGATAGATAGATAGATAGATAGATAGATAGATAGATAGATAGATAGATAGATAGAAAGAACACTGTTTCTTTTTTTTCTTGTCAACATAAAAGGCAGTGCGGTGCACCTCGCGTTTTTGGAACGGAAAGGTGTGCTCTTTGTGATCTGCCCCTAAATGTGCAACAAATATTTGTTAACTTGCGGGACAGTAACACGTGCAAACACACATCTACAGCCTTTTTTTGCCAAAGAAGCAAAATGAAAGAAGGATATTTCTGGTCACAGTTTGACTGACGAGTTGACAATCCAGTGTTGATGCTGATCGCCTCTGTGCTGCGCCGCGTCATAAACTTAATTGATATTGATGATTTAGTGTACCTTTTTCCATTTGGAAAATTACAGTTATTAATAGTTCTTATATAATATCAGTAAATATAAAATAGCCTACATAATCTACGAATTAAACAAATCCAAATTTTTTCTTGATTTTTGTATAATGATAACTCCGCACCAAACTGAGGCTTTCATTTTACAGCTTATAAAACATGTATGCAAATTATTGCAATATTATATGTAAACAACAAAATTGTTATAAAAAGTCAACATATGAGCCTTGAGGTTCATTGTCATTATCTTTCAACATATGCGGCGTGCGCACACAAGACATAATCTTTAAACTAATGACTTTTAAAAATATTGACAGAGGTTTTGTGAAATAATAATAACAGCGGAGCATTAATTAAATGCATATTTCCTGTGGAGCAAACGATTTGAGGTAGCCCCCTCGCCCCCAAAAAAAGTTCAGGCTCAGGATTTTTTTTACTTTGACCCCTGGAAGTATGACCCATAATTTGAGACAGAACATTGAGGGAAAAGCTGGATATTATGGGAAGTTGTCTTGTTTTATGGGTTTAATGTCATGACTGTGTCATTTCCTGTTTGTTAGATTTTTGGTGTTAGTCTGTGGTGACCAGTGAACATCTGGATCAGGCCTCAGTACTGGTGGGAAGTTGGAAAGCGCACAGGCCTCTTGTAAAAGGTTAGTTTGAATATGATTTGTATTATTTTTAATTTTTTTTGTTCAAGGCAAATGCGACCCACATGTTTGCAATTAGCCACTTATATCACTACCCAAAGTGTTGTATTTCAAAAATTAGACATTTATTATTAGAATTATTTTAATATTTAATTATTTAAGAGACATAGTGGCTCATTGGTTAGCACTGTCGCCTCGCAGAAAGAAGGTCGCTGGTTCGAGCCTCGGCTGGGTCAGTTGGCGTTTCTGTGTAGAGTTTACATGTTCTCCCTGTGTTGATGTGGGTTTCCTCCGAGTGCTCAAGTGCTCACCTACACCACTAAATTAGTTGAATAAACTAAATTGGCCAAAGTGAATTAGAGTGTATGGGTGTTTCCCAGTGATGGGTTGCAGCTGGAACGGCATCCGCAGTGTAAAACATATACTGGATAAGTTGGCAGTATATTCCGCTGTGGCGACCCCTGATGAATAAAGGGACTAAACCGAAAGAAAATAAATAAATAAATGAATGAATTATTTAAAAATATAGTTTCTTGTTTATTTTCTCGTTTTTTAATTTCTTTTTTTTTTTCATATACAAGTATTCTAGGACATACCTTAAAACGTTCAGAGTAGAAACTAATAAAATTTTCATCTAGGAAAAAAATGGTTTTAATTATGATTATTATTATTATTTCAGTTAACTTTGTGCACACATTTTACAATTTATGCCAAACATGGGAAAAAAAATAAATAAATTTTTAATAACTAAAAAGAATCTAAAAACTACACTTTAATTGTTATTACTTGTTTAAGAGGTTTTTTTTTAACAAGTTTTCTTGTTTAAAAGAACCATCTTGCAACGTTTAAAAAGCAAACGTGTTTTAGGTTTTGCACATTTTTCAATTTTAATCCATGCGTACTGTTCATTTACACTGAAAAATAATGCTGTGGAAACCGTTTTCACTCAATATTGAAATAATTCGTTCATTTTACTTCAGCTAAATTTCTATTTCAGCGATTGCCACAGCGGAATGAACATGTTCATATGATAGCATATGTTTTACACAGCAGGTGCCCTTCCAGCCACAATCCAGTATTGGGAAACACCCATACACACTCATTCAAACACACTCATACACTACAGCCAATTTAGTTTATTCTATTCACCTATAGCGCATGTCTTTGGACTGTGGGGGAAACCAGAGCACCCGGAGTAAACCCACACCAACACGGGGAGAACATTCAAACTGGCCAGCAGGGACTCAAACCACCAGCGATCTGCTTGCTGTGAGGCCACAGTGCTAACCACTGAGCCACCTAGCCGCATTAAAATAATTTAATAAACAATTGCAAAAAAGACGCGTTACTGTACAGACAAGTTAACATGTAATAAGTAGAAAGATTGAAATTAGATTTTATGAAACACTTGAGTTTTGTTTTCTTATACAACAGTTTTATAGTGTTTTGCTGTAATATTACACCATTATATTTTCAACTTTGATCCTATTCAACATTTACAATGTACACCTGATCTTTTTTGTCACAACCAAAAGTTTCCAAAAAGTGTTTTATCTTCTATTATATTAACAATTATTATCCCACTAGTGATTAGGGCTGCACAATATATCGTTTCAGCATCGATATCGCAAAATGTACATCCACAATAGTCACATCGCAAAGATATGCAATGTCCAGTCTGAATTATAGTTGACCAGGAGCTACAGAATTGTATTTAATCACTGTATTTATATGGAATTTATATGATTGATGCAAAAAAAAATATTTCTTACTTAGAATTTTTGTCGAAAACAAGATTATTTCACTTACTCCACTGCCAGATAATTCCCTTACACCAGTTGTTCTCAAACTTTTTTCATCAAGTACCACCTCAGAAAAAAAATGTCTCTGCAAGTACCACCATAATGACGAGGCAGATTAATTCCTATTGTTAATCATATTTATTATTGTCAAGTACTTTAAACATTGTAAATAGTTTGAACATCAACACTGTACTGTGCTTATAGGTAAAAAAAAGAAAAATAAGTCAATGTTTAAAATGTGCTTTTAAAAGTTAATTAAAAATGGTAGGCCACTGTTCTTAAAGTAAAAAGAAAACTGCTGTACTTAAAAATAAAGTATTAACAAATATTAACCTATTCATCAAAACCTGGAAATGTTGCTTGTACTTGATGAATATAGGTTATATGTCATCATATTCATATCAAACTATTTTTGATGAATTTTGAAATGTGTTGCGTGTACACATGACATATTAGTATATCTTTGACATTCAAACATTAACTTGTGTTTTAAAGTAAATGATTTGGAATTACATATTTAAATTAGAAATTAGATCTGCTTACTGCACATCCTTTACAGTACGTGTGTCAGAAAAATGAGTGATTTTATGCAGGAGTACACTGCTTGACCAATTCATACGTGATTTATCCATTCATACGTGCAGAACGTCCGTGATTTAAGATCTCATCTTAAGTGGACCGTGGAGTTTGTGTTAACCGCACACAGAGACTAACTTTAATTAGGCTATATTCTAGCTCCAAGCTTCAAGCAAGGCAAAGTTGCTTGAGTCTGTGTTCTGTGTCCTGCGACGTTTGAATCACACCCAGATAAATAAGCCTAAATCTGAGGTAACAAATTAATCAAAATCCACGCTGCTTTACAAAACAAATAACTTTATATATCGAAAACACACATTATTTTACACAACTATGAACACACATTTAACACATTTGTGATAATTATTTTACCAATGATGCAGCATGGGGAGATTCCTGAGTTTGCAGTAACTGAAATGCCAACACAACAGCACTGGTCTGCAAAAGTGCATCTCTAGCGTGTATCTGCTCCGCAAGTGCTGCACGCCTCTTTCTGTGGCTCTTTCTGCGCTAAAGCAGGATGATTTTTAGCATCTGATGACACGATGAACTAAAGCAGGGCTATTCAATTAGTTTGTCATGGAGGCCAGTTCATGAAAAACATCCCAAATGAGGGGCCGGAGAGATATGACTCGCTATATGAGTGATGACCAAACAGCAATATAAGAGCCCATATGCTGTATTTTTGCTCCTTAAGACACCCACGTTAGCTTTTTCTCCATTAAAATGATATGTTGCATTTTGAAACTGCATAACATCAGTGCGTTGTACAATGTGGCTTTTTTTTTTTACAAACATATTCAAATGTTGTATTTTAAGGCACAACAAAATCAGTGCATTGCTCAAGTAGCCTTCTTCTTCATTCAGACACATTCATTTGTTATGTTTTAAACTGTGTAACAATTAGGGATGCAATGATTATAGATTTTGGTTGTACGATTATAGTCTGAAGATGATTTCACGGTTATCACGTCTAATGTAAATTTAAGCTTTATATTAGGTAAGCATTTAAATGAACTGTTACATAATCATTTTAATAATATGTAATAATTCGTCTAACAAATCTTTTGTTTACATTGCACTGAAAGCCACGCACCACTCTCACTACTACAGTGTGAGATGTTTTCTACTCTGTGCGTCTCTGCACGCTCCACTTGCACGCATTTTGGCATATATTCTTACATTGGAAATAACGAACTTGCACGCGGAAAGACTTGATATGTAAGAAGGCTGGCTGCTATAGTTAATCTAGTGCAGTGGTTCCCAAACTGGGGGTCGCGACCCCTGCGGGGGTCGCAGAATAATTTCAAGGGGTCGCGAGAGTTATTTAAAAATTGTGTAATTTTCAGTGATTATAATAAATATTTTTCAGTATTACAAGTGAAAGCTAATATTTTCAGATTTTTAAAAAGATATTACTGATTCATAAAGTATTTAGGACACATTCGGGCAGAATGCATCTTTGTACTTGGAACGCAGCGCTCAGGAACAGTTTAAAACTGTTGTCATGTCAACTTGCCGCAGTAAACAAAGCCTTCAACGCTTGCCCTGCCTTCGCGCTCTTCTTATTGGCCCACTTGCTCTAAGAACTGAACACGAATGATTGGTTAAAATCAGCTGTCAATCACTCAGTCAACGCCTCCTGTCTTCAGATGACAGGAGCTACAACCGCGAAAATGTAAAGCGCTGAAGACGAGAGAATGAAAACAACACTGACAGATTTTGTCTTAGAAACACCTAAAGCTACAAATATTGGCACATCTGATTACTGATCATGTGCTGAATGTTAATCCACCAGCTATACTTATTGAAGAGTGGATAAAAGACCTCCATTGGCTTCAAGTCTGCTATGAAAATAACTAGCATTCACTGTAAAGTCTGTGGGATATCTTTTGGGATATCCGTCCGTGTATCTTTTGGTCACTCAATTATGTTATAAAAATGTCTTTTCTTGTGATAACGGGATTTCATTAAGACATATTTTCCTCACGCATGCATATTTATTTTTTTGCTTGTTAGTTTTGATTAGTGTTGATTTTCAAATGCAATAAATCTGTTTATAAAACTTGTAGTAACAGTGCGATAATTGGTGGGAGCCACTAAATTTTGGCTGGTGCGTCTACATTTTTAAAGTTAGAAGCACCAGTGTTACCAAGCAAAAATGTTAATTTCGAGCCCTGTAATGTATAGTAAACATAGTTAAAATATTGTGAACAGCTTAAAAAAAAGCTATTTTTATTGTTTGTATATGCTTTGGTAGTGGGGGGTCGCGAGTTCTTGACGATCTTACAATGGGGGTCGCGGGTTTAAAAGTTTGAGAACCACTGATCTAGTGCATGCGTATTAGCCTCAGTGTATAAGCTCGGAACTTTAAACTAGCGCACAGGTGGTATAACTTTTAGTTGTGGCAGTTTCGTTCCGTGCAACAGAAATGCGGCGTTGAGAAGCCTTTACGATTAAATATCCAAATGTTTTCAGCTGCTCGCGCCACTCGCTCGCTTAATGTTAGGTGACTCACACTCTGCGCAGCCTTCAACTGCAGCTTGTGCTGTATTGAACAGACGCACGTCACTTCATAACTAAAGCGCCCGTTTTTCGACTGAACTAAATTTATTTTTGATGTCTTGGGCACACTATTTGGAG
This sequence comes from Danio aesculapii, assembly GCF_903798145.1. NCBI lineage: Eukaryota > Metazoa > Chordata > Actinopteri > Cypriniformes > Danionidae > Danio > Danio aesculapii. Next base: position 9,718,658 of record NC_079457.1, on the reverse strand, counting down.
GGCCGGAACATATTGCCTCGGGGGCCGGCAATCGAATAGCCTTGAGTTAAAAGTTTTTTTTTTTTTTACTCAGTATTTCTCCGCATCGAAGGAAGCCAACGTACCACAGTTTGAGAACCACTGCCTTAAAACAAACAAATACTATTATTTTTCACTTATTTCTTCTGATGGTGAAAACTAAACAATATTTTTACTTGGTCAATTTATTTATTTTTTATATATATTTAAATTAGAAACCAGACAAAACAAAGTAAGAATCTTTTTTTTTTTTTTTTTTTAGCATTTTGATTATTCAATTTCTGTACCCAAATACTGTTAGACTCTCCAGAAAACCATCAAATATTCAAACCATCTTCTGAAACTATTCATATCGCAATTATTATCGCAGAAAAACAAATATCACAATATCAGATTTTTCCAATATCATGCAGCTCTACTAGTGACACATGAGAATTAAACATCTGTTATTCAGCATCTGTTTTTTTTTTTTTAACAGCAATATAGCTCATGTGCCTTTAAATGTTCTCTTTAACTATCATTTTCTAATGCGCTCCTGCAATGCTGTGCAACTCTTTCAGCTTGCGCCGTCATCCCCTGCTGTTCTACACAATGGTTAATTCCTGTTTTGGTCCTGCCGTGTTTTCTGTGAAGGTGTGGCCCTTGGAGCCCGGGGTCACACCCTGCAGAAGAGACCTTCATTTCCTCTGGGTTCTGCTTTATTCACCGCAGGAGCCGTTGCTTTTGCTGACACAGAGATCTGGCACGCAGCGGCGGCCTCACACAATGCAGGTAATGTGCAGAAGAACAATACCAAGATGTTAATTAGAGTTATGTGCAACATGGGAGTGCGTGCAGTTACACTATTGCTGTCGTAGTGTTTGTGCTGAAAACACAACTCAAACATATACAGTAACTATATACAGTTGAAGTCAGAATTATTCGCCCTCCTGTGAATTTTTTTTTCTTTTTAAAATATTTCCCAAATGATGTTTAACAGAGCAAAGCATTTTTCACAGTATTCCTTATAATAGATATTTTTTCTTATTGGTTTTATTTAGGCTAGAATCAAAGCAGTTTTCAATTTTCTTACACCATTTTAAGGTCAATATTTTTAGCCCCCTTAAGCTATATTTGGTTTTCGATAGTCTACAGAACAAACCAATTATACAATGGTTTGTCTAACTACCCTAACTTGCCTAATTAACCTAGTAAAGCCTTTAAATGTCACTTAAAGCTGAATACTAGTATCTTTTAAAATATATATTTAACAGGATATTTTTCAAGTTATAAAAAAATGAGTTATTAAAACTATTAAGTTTAGAAATGTTGAAAAAAAGGAAAGATTTAACAAAAATTGAGGATAAATATACAGGGGGCTACTTCTGACTTCAGCTGTGTGTGTATATATATATGTGTGTGTGCGTGCGTGCATGCGTGTAAATGTGTATATATATATATGTGTATATATATATATATATATATATATATATATATATATATATATATATATATATATATATATATATATATATATATATATATATATATATATATATATATATATATATATATATATATAAATGTATATGTGTGTGTGTGTGTGTATATATGTGTATATATATATATGACTGAGAAATTTCAAACGGGTTATTTTTTTTTAGAAAAGCGAATAGTTCATGAAATTAGTATTTGGTGGAGTAACCCTGATTTTCCATCACAAAAGTTTTGTTAGGAAGTTCTCCAATCATAACAGAATAAAACAATTAGCTACTTTTGTCAGAAAGCATTTAATAATTTGGGATTTTATGTAGTTATCGATAACTGATTGAAGCTACATTTTAAATATTCAATTTATCTAAAAAGTAGAAGTTTTCATCAGGGGTCGCTACAGCCGAATGAACCACCAGCTTATCCAGCATATGTTTTACACAGTGGATGCCCTTCCAACTGCAACCCAGTACTGGGAAACACCCACACACTTTCATTCACATACACACATACACTGTGGCCAATTTAGCCTACCCAATTCACCTACACTGCATGTGTTTGGACTGTGGGGGAAACCGGAGCACCCGTAGGAAACCCACGCCAACATGGTAGGAACATTCAAACTCCACACAGAAATGCCAACTGACCCAGCCGGTACTCGAACCAGCGACCTTCTTGCTGTGAGGCGACAGTGCTTACCACTGAGCCACCATGTCGCCCTTCTTTCCTTATTTAATATGTGTTAATCAAATACGTGTTAATTACATAAAAAATGTATATAAATATATAAAATAAAAGAATAAATAAATGCACACAATTTATTTATAATTAAAAAGAATTGACTTTTGCTGTTTAAAATAACTTGACAAATAGCATACAACTTTTTATTCAAAACCATCCCTATAAAATACAGTAAATTCACAGAAACAGAATTATTCTATTTAATTTTGTATATATTGTATTTAAAATTATTTATAGAAACTTGTTTTCTAAGAAATAATTCCTAAAAAAATTATTTGTTTTATTGTCTATGTACTATTTGATAACTGATTAAATATAAATGAAACAAAATTCTATGTATCAGAAAAGTAGACATTCGTTATTAATATTTATATTATAATTTTCTTAAATGCTTTCATTTTTAAATAGTAATTTAATTGTTAAATTTAGCTATAAATAAATAAATACAACAATAATAATACTTCTGATTTTCTTTCTCAGTGTGGCTCATACAGTGCACTGTGCAGCAGGTAATGTGCATAAAAACAATAGCAAGATGTTAATTAGAGTTATGTGCAACATGGGGCCATGTGCAGTTACACTATTGCTGTTGTAGTGTTTGTGGCGAAAGCAAAGCTGGCGATATTCCCTGTAGACTGCGACTATAAGGCGATTCTATACATATTTTATAAGTGCCGTTTCCCCCTGTCAGGCAAATTATTTGTTGGCTGTAAAAAATGTTTGACTGCATTTGCACGGTCTGAAAGATCAGCGTTTGGATTGGTTGAAGTTGCGCATTTTAATCAGCGTTTAATATGTTTGATGAAATGCAAACCTGTTTTCACACATACAGCGCATCCTGTTGGCTGTTTTTGTGATGCTTCTATTCATGTTGCATGGTTTAGTGCACAATGCAAATCTGTAATGTTCTGTCATGCACATGCTGCATCCACTCGCCTGTGTGCAAATTTCATTTTACTTGATGCAGATCACTGGCTGTTTTATAGGAGTAACAGAAAACATGAGGATCTGTGCTTTTCTTGGGTGTTTTGTAAGAATGTGTTGATAATATTTTAAAGAAGACAGAGGAAAGCATTTGTTACTATATTTCAACACATTAAAATGTTTTACATTGAGATTGATAAACACTTTTGTTGTTGTTTATGTCTAACAGATGTAATTTTATTGTAAGGTGTTACAATTTATTTGATGAAAATGCAGTAAGAAATGTACTTTTTAAAAATATTGCTGCAATAAAAAAAACACTGTTTCTGTTTAAATGTATTTTCAGCAAATTAAGTGTTTAAATACTTTAGATATCATTTTAATGGGCTGTTGAAAATATATTCTTGGAGAAATTAATGGTTTAATTTATTGAATTTGTCATGATGGTATAATAGACAGCAATTTAATTATAGATTTTTAATTTATATTGTTGTTTTTTAAATTAAAAGTCTGCCATAATTAAAAATGAGTGGATATGGGGGTAATTATGTCATATGCAAAAATGCAATTAGTCCACAAATAAGACATTATTATTATTATTATTATTATTATTATTATTATATATATTATTTTAAATATATATCTTATTTTTAAAATCTCGTTTAATGTAAGGCCGAGTGGCTTAGTGTCCCACCTGTGTTGATATACAGCCATATCGCACTGCTATGAGAGTGATATTGCATTTATACAATAGTTTGATGGTATTATCATGTATATAAAAAAGAAAGTCAAACACTGAGAGTCTATAAACCTTTTTGTATGAGGAGCTACTTCCGCCATTCATTCACATCTGCAGCTGACGTCAGAATAGCAGAAACTGTTGCTACTTCACCAGCATAACTTTAGAGCTAGTGTTCTGTATTAGTATTATGTCTAAAGTGATGACAAAACAGGTGATTTTGCTCACATTTTAAGATTATAAGATATAAGGCTGAACAGCATAAAATGCCATCAGTCTACAGAGATTTCACAGTTTTTCTCTGTTGCAATCAGGAGATCACAATAAGTAATCAGAATCAGAATCAGAATCGGTTTTATTGCCAAGTGTGCTTCACACACACAAGGAATTTGTTTTGGCTACAGAAGCTTCCAGTGTACATAAAGTGACAACACAAAATAATCTGAAAAAAATAAAATAATAATAATAAAAAATGATGAACATTAAACAGATGCGGTTAGTGAAGAAACCTGGATGTTGAGTTGTATGTACAGATTGTTATAAATATACAGGTTATAAGGTGCTGTGTACAAGTGCGAATGTAGAAAGTATTTTGTAACCCTGAAAAAGCCAAAGCATAGAAAAATTACTAGATTACTATAGTTTAAATAGAGTACTACAACATACAAAAGAGAGAGATTGACCAAGCATGTCACTTACCTATTCTGTAATGATTTGTTTAGCTGTAGTTTGAAATTAATGCTTAGAAAATGCTGTTTTTCTTCCCTAAAGACTTATTATACGGTCTCTGACACCATCTTGTGGCGAAACATCAACTGTCTTTGTTCTGCTCAGTATGTCAGGCTGGCCGTCAACATGCCGAATCTCCAAGATTATAAATATTTAAAATAGGCACTGTCCTTGTAAATAAACTGCGTAGTTGCCATCGAAATAACTACATTTTCGCCTAAAAAAAGCCTCAAAAGTACATTATGTTGTCCAACAGCTGCAATATTTGTCAAACTGTAGTGAGTTTATTGATCTGCTGTCACTGTATGTGGGGGGAGTAATACACAAGAGTGAAGAGGCTGTATGAATGCTGATATTGCAAAATATTGCACGGCTATTAGCCAATCAGATTCGAGAACCAGACAGAACTTTTGTATAATATATACATATAAATATAAATGCAAAATTGCCTACAAAAAAGGAAATTAGCTTAATTTTAATTTAATAAAAGCAAGGGGACCAAAATTTATTTTTTGTCAGGTAGCTTTATTTATTATCATTAATATTATAATTATATTAAAAAAATTGTGCTGAAAGTTCAACTTTGAATCGCAGGAATAAATTACATTTTAAAATGCATTCACATTGAAATAAATATCTTCAAATTATAATAATAATATTTCACAATTTTCCTTTTTTCGCTTCAGCTTTAGTGACCACAAAACCCTTCTTTAGGCTTCCTAACCGTCATTCTAGATTTAGAAATCACACTTGAAAATTAGATTTTATTTTATACATAGTTCTTCAAAATAAGTTCAGGTGTAGAATTGTATTTATTTCTTATTATTATTTAAACATTTTGAAAAAAGTCTTTTAGAATTATCCTTTTTTACTTCAGCTTTGGTGAGCACGAAACCCTTCTTTTAACCCCTTAACTGTCATCCCACATTTTGAATTTATACTTAAGTATTAGCTGTGATATGCAGATTATACATAGTTCATCAAAATAAGTTCGGGTGTAAAATTGTATTTATTATTAGTATTTTTATGTCTTGGGTATGGGACTATGACAGACAAAACCTTTTAAATAGTAATATAAGTTAGTATACTGTATATGCAGTGTATCCGCTTGTTAAGTCATGACGTATGCTATATTGTTTCTGGGTCCAAGCCCCCACTCATTTGAATTGAGAAAATATTTGTTTATGATCCCTTTTTAGTCACATCACACATTAAAGTGAATTTGATATAAAATCACTACAGTCTCTGGACTTGCTGCATCAGACACCAATATTCTAACAATAAAAAAAAAAAATGAATCACTTTCCAATCAAGTATTAGGCATCGATATACTGTGTATATATATATTGCGATCGTGGAGGCGCAGTAGGTAGAGCTGTCGCCTCACAGCAAGAAGGTCGCTGGTTCGAGCCCCAGCTGGGTCAGTTGCCGTTTCTGTGTGGAGTTTGCGTGTTCTCCCTGCGTTCACGTGGGTTTCCTCCGGGTGCTCCGGTTTCCCCCACAGTCCAAAGACATGCGGTACAGGTGAATTGGGTAGGCTAAATTGTCCATAGTGTATGAGTGTAAATGAGTGTGTATGGATGTTTCCCAGAAATGGGTTGCAGCTGGAAGGACATCCACTGCATAGAACATGTGTTGCATGGGTTGGCGGTTCATTCCGCTGTGGCGACCCCAGATTGATGAGGAGACTAAGCTGAAAAGAAAATGTATGTATGTATTGCGATCGTGATTTTCAAAAGTATTACAGCGCTTTGTAAACATTTATTATTACCATTTGTTAGGCCTCCCTGTACAGTTTGATATAGCGCTTGAACCCGAAAGCCACTTCACGTGACATCACACTTAACAAGCGGATGGTACAATATGCTGTATAATATTTCTCTGCTATTATTTTAAACAATATATATATCTATATATATATATATATATATATATATATATATATATATATATATATATATATATATATATATATATATATATATAAACCTAATTCACCTTAACAGTCATGCCTAATGCATTTTTTTTCAGTCATCTGCAGAATGAAACAACCACACAGAAACTTCATTTCCATCATCACATGACCCCTTCATGGCCGATGCTGTCGTCATTGATAATTGCCTGCTCCAGATTGTAAACTAGCATGAATTAGCAACTGCATGGTGAGTCTGAAGGAGTCCTGTTTTTTTTTTGTTGTTGTTGTTTGAGTTTGTATTTTTTGGAGAGATGTTGACTGTGATTGCTCATCATCGTTGCCGGATTCCTTCGAGATAGAAGGGAGATATAATGCGGGAAAAACCAGCCGCTGGCCTCAGGAAAGGGATTTGGGTGTCTGGAGACGAGCAGGACCATATGGAGCGGGGCTGAGATAGCAAGGCACACGTTCAGAATAATGGATGATGTGTCATGTTTCATGTTGCTAAGAAGCCATCAAGAGACCTGGTTGAGGGAAATCAAAAGACGTCCGTACAGTAAAAGTGACGCTTGCGCCGTTTAAAGATTTCGGTCCTTCCATCAACCCACGTTGTTCTCTGTTGGCTGAAGCCATTAATGGGATGAGGGTTTTTTATGGAATGACATTGTTGTCATTGCTCCGTGAAAATGGGGCAGGAAACTGTTTGACACAGTTTTTTGATGGAAGAAAGTGTGTTTTTATAATGTCTAACAGAAGTTGTTCTAGAATTTGTTGGTTGGGTTGTAAAAAAAAATACATTTCCATGGCTAGAAAACAAACATTGAGTACAAGGACACCAATAATCCAATTTTAATATGATTAAGACAATACTCTGATTAAGAGTCTACCATGTAAACAGTGATTTTTGATTATTTTTAATCCAATTAAGGTCATAATTGAACTAAACAGAAATTAAATTAAGACATGTGGAGTGTGTCGATCTTCATCAAACTATTACCATCGTGTAGGATTCTCACAGCATTTTGCGATAGGATAGTCTGTACACCAGTGTTGGGCAATCTTCTTGAAAAATGTAGTGAGCTAAGCTATTAGCTACTCAAAATGTAGGTTATCTACCCTAAAAGTTACCCCCTGGGGAATGTAGCAAGCTAAAAGCTTTTTTTGTAAGTATAATTTTTTAATCAAAGCAACTTAAATCAATCTAAGTCAGTCATGCCTTGGTGATCAATAAAACTGTCAAAGAAGCATAATATGAGGCAGAATTGTTCAGTTATTTACTGCAAATAATATGCTGTACTAAACAGAAACAATCTATATTATATAACACCAAAACTAAAAATCCAATAAAGCCAGGTGTTACACATTTAAAATACTATAGTAATTTATAGTAAAGGGAAATATTTAGGAGTGAGCGTTGTATAGTATATACATTTACACCTCTTCATTAATTAATTACACTAAATAATGTAGTATCATTAGTAACTATCATGAACCAATAGTAATTACCATAGCATACTTTAGCCGTTATTACAGTAAACTATACACTTCTCAAGGTATGGTCACGAGGAATCCTGCTTCAGAAGAAACTCCTATCTCTCAGTCATATTTCCATCAAGCAGGTTTTCTAATTTGTTGGCAACAGAGGAAAAGGTGACAGTAACGCACCAAAAACTTTACACATGTAAACAGCTTAATCATCTAATTGTCTTATTCAGATTAAGGCAAATAATTCAATTATTGATGCACATGTAAACGTAGTCACTGTATAACATCACTGTTTTTAGTAGTGTCTAATTGCATATTGTAGTTTACAGTACATGAATACAACAATGGTATTGTTTTCAAAAGATTGCTTTTTAAAAAAAGTGAAAGTGAAAGTAAACAGTGACGTGAATCTTGTCAAGTATGGTTTTACCCTTACTTAAAATTGGTCCACTGCGTTTAACTCATCCAAGTACGTGCACACATTTTTGAGTGAGATCCTTTGATCATAAGTTCATCCCCAAAACAATTAGGCCACAACTGCCCCTAAAAAAGATAGTTCATCCCAAAATAAATTGTCATTTGCTCATCCTCCACTTGTTTCAGTTTTTTTCTGTTCAACAGAAAAGATATTTTGATGAATGCTGGGAAAAGACAGCCTTTGGCTTCCATAGTATATTTTGTTCTTAATATGGCTACATTTTTTCCACAACATTTTTCTGAATCTCTTCTTTTGCATTCAAAAGAGGAAAGAAATAAAAGTTTTGAACCACTTGAGTGTGAATAAATAGAAAATTTTCACTTTTGGGGGAGCTATCTGTTTAAAATGCTGTTGTGGTGCAAATAAATGGCAAAATGCATACATTTCAGTTCCTGGTTCATTTTTAACACTGTTAAGGACAGTATTATGAAAGTGCCTCATAATTATACCACTGCAGATACGTTTGCTCAACCTGTCTATCTCCATATGGACAACCTTTCTGTTGTGGTCAGTTTGCCCGGTAGTCACTTTGTACGGTTTTGTACTTTTGAGTTTGGTTTGAGTTCGGGGAAGCACGGTTCCACAAATGAGATAAAAGAAGTGTGAAATCTAAATAAAACTGTGGTCGCAGTTCACTTTACTCTTTTGTTTGCTTTTGAAACACTATTGGTTGGGTTTAAGGTAGTGTTTTAAGTCAGTGGTTTGCTGGTTATCTGTGCTTGCTATCTTGTGTACAGAAGGACGTGTATTTTAAACCTAAAATAAAATGTATTTCAGAATTACAAAAATGTAAACAGCGCTCTCTAGTGAATTTGTAATCTGAAATGTGCAATAAAACCTACTCAAAGCTAGGCATGGGCCGGTATAAGATTCTGATGGTATGATAACCTTGGATAAAAATATCACGTTTCACGGTATCACGCTATTGTGATTACTGCTCTAAAATACGTTTTTTTAAATGTTCTGGGTAAAAAAATAAAAACTTTTTTCCACTTTGAACACAATATATTTTATTTTGTGAAGGATTTAAAATATTTTGGAGCAGAAAACATGTCAGGCTAAAATAATTCAAATGAATCATTGACTTCTGTCTTTATTAGTTTCAAAAACACAGATTTCATTACAGTTTAAAACAGCATCTTTGGCTATCTTTTCTGCTAGAGATGATGTTCTCCTAAAAAAACATTACATTTTTTTTACACATACCTTAGGAACGGTATTAAAGAGTTTTGGTGGTTTTAAAACCTTGACTTTTCCAAACCGCGGTATACCTTGAAAACAGTTATCATCCCATGCCTACTCGAAGCAACACATTTCAGATTTGAAAAAAAAAAATGCAGGCTATGGCATGAATTTCTTATGAACCTGGGTTGCTAAACGGGGCATATTAGTTTGAGAGCAGTCCCATAAAAGCTCTGCTGGATGTGGAAAGGTTTGCAAGAGATCTTTTGACAATGCATGTATAATTAAAGCACATAGATGCATGTTTTATTTTCTTAATGTCTAAAGCGGCAAATGAACCACTGCAGGCAATAAGAGTCAATGATGAGCCAAATGCTGGATTGTTGTAACTAAACGTTGGGTCAAATATGGACCGAGTCAACTTCGGGTTAATTTTTCCAGTTAGGTTACACTTTTTAACCCAATTGGTAAGTTTGTCCATATTTGACAACATTAGCTTACATCAGCCTTGCATTATTTAAAGTGTACTATACTAACAAGACAATAGATATGATGCAAATGCCAGTAAGCTTACTTAGTAAAACCTAAAGTAAATTGCATTGTGTAAATCCTCTCATAAATATTGGACCTTAAAGGCAAAGCTCCTATAAATGCACATCCAATAAGATTATTTGCAGAAATCACTATGTACTGCAGTTAGAAATTCCCGGTGGTATTTTTTATTTTGTTTTGGTACAAGGTGCGAGTAAATCTCGGCCCATTTTAACAAAACATCATAAGGTTAAAACGGTACTAACTTGCACATTTAGCAGAAAATCATAAAAAATTATGGTTTTGTTTGTTGTAAATTCAGGGCTCACAAATTGACAAAAGCGTACTTTTAATAAAGCCTTAATCAAGAAATGGTTTCAAATTCATTTCAGAATGCACAAAAAATGAGTGAAGCATTTAGGCAAATATCTGTTCTGTAAATGGTCATTCTTTGTGCATATTTTTAAAAATATATCTAAAAAATGTTTAAACATTTAAAATGTTTTTTTTTTTTTTAAGAAAATACATTAGTCTGCACCATTGGCCTAGTGGTTAGTTCAATTCAATTCACCTTTATTTCTAGAGCGCTTTTACAATGTAGATTGTGTCAAAGCTGCTTCACATAGAAAATTATAGTAAATTGAAACAGTGTAGTTCAGTTTTCAGAGTTTAAGTTCAGTTCAGTTGAGCTCAGTTCAGTGTGGTTTAAAATCACTACTGAGAGTCCAAACACTGAAAAACAAATCCATCGATGCGCAGCTCTACAGGTCCCGAACAGGGGCATTGCTAGACATAAAGCTCTACTGGGGCACCCTCCCCCCCCCTCAAAAAAAAAAAAAAAAAAAAAAAAAATATATATATGTATGTATATATATATATATATATATGTATGTGTATATATATATATATATATATATATATATATATATATATATATATATATATATATATATATATATATATATATATATATATATATATATATATATATATATATAAATTTTTTTTAAATAAATATTTATTATAAATAAAAGTATTCTTGTTATTATACAATTATTATTCTAAATAATCTTAAATGTAACTAAACAATGTTTAGACACAACTGGAGTGATGCTAAGATCATTTAAGAAATCTTTTGCATAAATATTAATTACATTTGAATGAAATTTTATAGACAATTCAATAAAATACAAGCAAATATGTTTTATGAAATTATCTGTTGTTTTAGACTTGACACATAGCAGAGAATTAGGTTTATTAAGTCTTTACCTCCCTGACTCGTCATCCCTCCTTTTTGCTTTATACAAAAAAATCTATCAGGAGGCATGCTTAGTAAGATCACCGTCATATTGTTTAAACTTTAGTTTTGTCGACTAGCTAAACAAAATGGTTGTTACGCCGGATTTACAAAGCATAAGCTGCACGTGACAACCAAGTAGCCTGCCACACTACAATATTTCCATGAATACATTTCTGACAGAGTCTTTTCCCCTCCCCATCAGCCAATCACTGTGCGCATAGTTAGCAATCATGCGGACATCATCCATACCAACAAAGTCAACCCTGCCCACACTCTTAGCTTTTAACTTTTCTCCTAATTCATAATGTGTCTATAGTTATGTTTCCATCCAAAGATGCGAATTAAATTTATGCACAAAACTGGAATATCGCATATATTGCAAATAAAGCAACGTTTCCATCCAACGAGTCAAGAAAACAAAAATCACTTCCTGATTAACTGGTGCCAAATATCAACAGTAAAAATTGAATTTGCAGCGGTAGGAGAAGCTGTGTCAATCTTTTCTTTATTTAATAAATGACTTGCGCCTCAGAAGACAGTATGCCGATGCGTAATGAGCGTGTGGTGGCATTTAAAGGCTTGAGATGTGGAGCACAGACGCTCTTGACAGTTCTTGAGGTCATTAATAATATAATAACACTAATACTGAGATGGTTAAGGCATTTTAGAATGACCAAAACAACATATCAGATGTTTTACAGTGTGCTCAGTCTGCTGGTTTGTCTTTTCACACACATTTTTACCACCACATGATCTCTTATAACAAAATCACTTAACTTTTCCATCAACTGTTTTTTTTATGCGCATATCCAAAATGGTGGATGGAAACATAGCTATTGTGAACAGCTTTCAAGAGAAAACCCTTAGCTAAAACCTTTAATACTGTTTAAAATACTCCTAATTGTAATATAAAACATCGTGAGAATACAGGCCCTGGCCTTTTAGTGTTTCAAACCAATTTCCTTTAGACTTCAACAGAAAAACAACAGTACAACACAAGTTTGAAATGACACCAGACTGCGTGAATAACAATTTTTATGTCAACCGTTTCTTTTAAATAGCATCTTTAAATGATCTTTTAACACCTAGCACTCGTTCCAATTAGCCAACGAAACCATCGCTTCTCAGAAAAAAGCTGCAATTTCATCACACACAAACACAGTCTAATCGTTCTTCCCTAGATGTTGCGTCAGCCGATGGAAACCAATCCACCGAGGGAGAAACAGCACCGAGGTCACGACCCCGCGAAAATATACATCTAACATCCGCCCGTCTTCCCTTCTATCATCTAGCCATAAATATTACAACGGTCTAAACATCACAATCTCGCATGCTCTCAAAACACGGCACCGAAATTGATAGATGGAGGGTGAATGATAGATGGAAGACAGCTTTGTTTTCCACCTTTCTACACTCTGGATCAGAAGCACGGGGCGGCAGGCTATTTTTCTTTCTTTTTTTTTTATGCCAGGGGAGTTTTTCCTTTTTTCCCTTGTAAAAAGCACGTCCACTAAGTGTGATCCTTCGCTCTCTTTTTCCTGCTTCTACCTGCATGTGAAATGCGTCTGCATACCCCTAACCTCGCTTTTTCCTCCGGTGTCAGAGCCACCCTTAAGTGCTGTTGCCGATACCCATGAGTAAGCCCCATAAAAGCCGGCACCATCGCCGCGGCCGTTATTGTTTCTTGCGGATGATTGATTGATGGATGAGGGCTGACACTTCAATGAAGCCATTTCCACTGGCATCTCTATCCGATGATGTGCAGCGTATATTTTCTATCCACGCCTCATTGCTCGCCTGTGTCATTCCTGGAAGTTCATTTACACCATGTTCCCTGAAGGACCTTTTCTCTTTTTTTTTTTTTTTTTTAGCCCATCTTCCTTTTTCTCTCTCTCTCTCTTCTTTTTTTTTTGTGTGTGTGTGCCGTTTTCTCCTCCTGGTGTCATAAAATAATGCTATTTCTTGTAGGCTCTGCGGGGGCTGAGGGTAATTTGCTCAGAGTGACAAAACAAAAGGCATGGAGAGGTTACTTTACAGGAGGAACACACCTATGAAAGCGTCTTTATGCATACGTTTAATTAAATTGTCCCTTTGAGCCCTAATGGACCCTTTTCATTGCCTGTTTAACGATCATTAGCATCTTAAAGTTTTTAATATTTAGATAAAAAGTATAAACTTTAATATGTAATTATGTATATGTTATATCGTCTTTGGATCAAGTTACAAAAAGCAAATTACCGCTTGTGCAAAGTGTTTCTAATGCAGCGTCTATGGGGGCAGGACAGTAAATTTGACGTTGTTTTCTCTTCTGGCTGCCGTTACCAGTCTCACACACTATCTTTTCCTTTTTCTGAAAGTCTTGATAACAGCTTCGTGAAGTTTCTTTTATTATTTCAGCAAGTAGGATTGTAAAAAAATGATTCACTGCACTCTACATTTACCCAACTATGACGACTTCCGCTAATGAGACCCAGAAATGGGAAAACGTTTTATATAGAATTGTATTTCTCTCAAGATTTTTGTGTGTCTCTGTTTATACTGTTTATTAGGACACAAATTTGTGTAATTGACATGGGTATGACAATGTAAAAGTGGTTTATGAGGGCCTGCCTTGTGTCCTCATAATTCAAAAATACTTTACAGGGTCTTTTTACATTTAAAATTCGCCACAGGTTTTCTGTGAAGGTTGGGTTTAGGTGCATGAATGCTTTCTAATAAGTGTTTTTTACAGTTTAAAATATATTACGCCTATGGAGAGTCCTTGTAAACCACATGCATATGTTTAATTATGCGTATATTTATTAAATAGTATTTTAGTTTGTGTTTTGGAAGGCCTGTTTTGAGTTTTCATGAAATCAATTTCTCCCAATATGGTTTTATATAGTATCATATTTCTCTTAACATTTGTGCTTGCATCTTTGTGGTTTATCAGGACACACATTTGTATAATGACATGGGTGTGACAACATTAAGGTGGTTTATGAGGACATGCCTTGTGTCCTTGTAATTCAAAAATACTTTAATGGGGTGTTTTTACACTCGAAATTTGGTAGTTTTCCTGTGAAGGTTGCGTGTAGTATCACCATTTAACATGGTAATACTAAAATAACCCATTATTTTATTTACTACAAATATTGTGGATATTGCCTTTTGTGTCATGCTTGTATTTAAATGAAAGAACTTGTCATATTAAAATGTTTCAAATATTTTAATATGGCTTGTCCAATAAGAAGATAAGGTAGTAGGGCGAAATTGGTCTATTATTGTAAGCTTGAATCAATCTGATTGGATTATTACTGATTACAGATGAGAGGCCAGCCGCGATCAAACATGTCACATGCTCCTCTCAAAATTTGTTTGTAAAACTTCACTTAAAGTAAGTTGAAACAACACAATTCTTTTTTTTTTTTTTTTGGAAAAACTTATTTTTTATGTTCAATCTACTTAAATTAGTAAAAAAAATTAAGTTAACTTAATCAGTGTTTGCACCTCTAAAAATGCTGGCTTCCACATAATTCCTTCATTCCTTCATGTTAAGTTAACTTAATCTTTTATTAATCGTGATATATTGGGATGTTGGCTGGTTTGTCACTCTAAACGATTCGTAAACACATAAATCCCATTCGTCAATTCAAAACATGATTCGTAAATACACAAATCCCATTCGTCAATTCAAAACATGATTCGTAAATACACAAATCCAATTCGTGATGTCAGAACACAGTTCATAAATTCACAAATCCAATTCGTCAATTCAAAACACAATTCATAAATACTCAAATCCAATATGTAAATTCAAAACACAATTCATAAATACACACATCCAATTCGTAATTTCAGAGCGCGATTCATAAATTCTCAAATCCAATTCGTGAATTCAAAGTACAATTCGTAAATACATAAATCTAATACATAAATTCATACATACATAAACTTTTCAAGCTGTTTGGACAGATATATGTGCATGTATGGTGTATAGACCGTCATATTGGGGTGATATAAACACACCCAGTCCTTTTTTTTTTTCAATTTAGCAACATAAAAAACGGTGGACCAATTGGAGCGGTTTTCAGATCGACCGCAACTTTACTTAGGAGTGCGGTCCCCCCGCCCACCGAATTGATTGACAGCTGCACGTATTAACATGTCCCGGTAGTCACATGTATAATCAAGACCAGACGTGCACAAAGCAACGGGGAATAAAAGGTGTGTTCAGTTCGTTAGGATCATCAGTCATCATCAAATGTGATCAAGAGTGAGTTTCACAAGTTTAAAATGTTTTAAAACAGAGCATGTGTGTAATGAATTACAGCGATTCACTTCAGATTCACTTGATCAGCACAGCCGCGTGTCAGAACAATTATAAAGGAAGACGCTTCAATCCCGGTTTGTGGACGTTAATTCAGATTAAGGCACGCAGAAAGGCACGTAGAAACGGTGGGCGGGGAGGACTAGCCTTAAAGAAGCAGTACACCAAAACCGCCACCCAGTGAAAAAATTTATAAATAGGAATTTAATAAAAGGTCTAATAAAAAAATCTGATGGGTGTTTTGAGCTGAAACTTTACACACACTTTCTGGAGACACAAAAGACTTATATTAAATCTGAAAAAAGGGCTAACCTAGGTGCCCTTTAAAACACAATTCATAAATGTACAAATCCTATTCGGAAATTTAAAACACAATTTGTGAAATACACATTTAATTCATGATTTCAGAACACAATTGATAAATACACAAATTCAATTCGTAATTTCAGAACACAGTTCATAAACACACAAATAGCAATTCATAAATTCGCAAATCCTATTCGTATTTCTAAAAACAATTCGTAAATACACAAATCCAATTCATAAATTCAAAACACAATTTGGAAATGCGCAAATCCAATCCATCAATTCAAAACACAATTCACAAAATATGCACATCCTGTCCTAAATTCAAAACACAATTCGTAAATGCCCCAATCCAATTTATAAATTCAAAACACAAATGCGTAAAATCAAAACACAATTGGTAAATACGCAAATCCAATTCGCAAATTCAAAACACAATTCGTAAACACAAATCCAATTCGGAAATTCAAAACACAATTCGTAAAAACACAAGTCCAATTAGTAAATTAAAATCACAATTCGTAAATGTGCAAATCCAATTAATACATTCAAATCCCAATTCATAAATTGCGAATTCAATTCATAATAGCAAAACACAATTCGTAAATACACAATCAATTAGAAAATTCAAATCATAATTCATAAATTCAAAACACAATTCATAAATTCGCAAATCCAATTCGTCAATTCAAAACACAATTCGAAAAAACAAAAATTCAATTAGTAAATTTAAAACAATTCATAAATGCACATCCAATTCATTTGGGGAAATATTTATGATTTTTACTTGTGAATTCACAAATTGTGTTTTGAATTTATGAATTGGATTTTGTAAATGTGAAATATGGTGGGAGTGTATGAGTTTTATTTATGCAAATGTATTATTTTTGAGAAATATCTGGCTCCCTACTAAAAAGGAGGGATAATTTGATTTTAACAGTATTCATAGTTCATAGAAAAACTACTTCTGTAAGCTCTTTTTTTTTCTCTCCTTTTTTATTTAAGTTGCAGAGTTCAAACATTACCACATAACAGGAATGGCCTGTGTTAGCATTTAAGATAATTACCCATCGCTCTAGTCATGTGTGTGGCTTCCTGTTTGGGCTTCCGCAGTATTATAGCTATAACAGTGATTTTTCAGTTGGTGAGTTGAGTTGAAGAAGAGAGAAAGATGGCTTTTCGAAGACAATTCCTCATTTTTATCTCATATGGAGAGCAGATGGCAGGCCTGCATCAGTGCAGTAGGCTTTCTGGGATGACAGCCATGAGATTCCCCCTCAGGTGCCATTGGAGCCCTCGTGTGCCGCGAGTGTGATGGTTGGGACATGGCACCTCCTCGTGAAAGAATGGCTCTCTGTTCGCCTCCCTTTCTCACTTGGTAATGGTGCTTGCTAACAACCTAATATTTCAAGAGCATGTGTGCACACATTGAGGCTCAAACAGTATGGACTCTCTTCTCTCCTACTCTGACAGACGCTTTCTTTGTGTGCAAACGCATCCTTTGATTTTAAGAGTTTAAAGATCTAGCAGAGATTTCTTATTATGGACTTTCTAGGTGATTCAGTAAGTATTAATAATTTATGGTTGGTGTTGAAATTTCAAAGGCAATGATTGAAATGGGGCGACATGGTGGCTCAGTGGTTAGCACTGTCGGCTCACAGCAAGAAGGTCACTGGTTTGAGTCCCACCTGGATCCGTTGGCATTTCTGTGTGGAGTTTGTATGTTCTCCCCATGTTGGTGTGGGTTTCCTTCTGATGCTTCAGTTTCCCCCACAGTCCAAAGACATTCAATAA